>NC_133620.1:285848873-286148873 GCF_048593235.1 Sminthopsis crassicaudata
TTAACAAAAATACTGGAATGACTTGCCATTCTTTCTCCAGCTCATGAAACTGAGGCAGAGTGAAGTGACTTGCCCAGGGTCACACCGCTAGGAAATGTCTGATGCCAGATTTGAACTCAGGAAGATGAGTACCCCAGGTCTGGGTGCTTTATCCATTGCGAGGTTAACGAACATTCGTTCAAATCCAACTTCTGCTACTTGAGTAATCCCAAGTCTCTCTTTGGGAGTGAGTTTCCTCACTTAGAAAACAAATGGTTGCCATAGACGGCCTCTGAAGTCCCTTCAATCTGCAAATGTATGATGTAGGAGGCTCAGAAGCCAATGGCCAAGGCTATCCCCTCGTGGGGGTCTTTTTCGGTGTGTATGCTCTGTTCTCCCAGCCTGGGCACTTGGAGCATTCCTTGTTCTTCTGTGCTTCCCTCCCTCCTTTTCTTCCCACACCCCATCACCGAGCCCCCACCAGAGTTCCCACCAGAATCTGACAATGAAGAATCGTCATTACCTCTCCTGCCCGGCTGTGTCCCAGAGCTGCAGTGCAAACCTTCTATTATCCACCATCAGGTTTTTGATCCGATAATCCATCCCTAGGAAATATCGGAGAGATGAGAGACAGGGCCCCCTTCACTGGCTTTGAGTCAGTTTAAACTCTCCCTCAGATGCTTCTTCATGTGACCCTGTACAAGTGACTAAACTTTTTCCAACCTCAGTTGACTTCTCTGTAAAATGGGAATAACAATAGCACCTATCTCACAGGAGCCTTGTGAGAATCAAATGATAATAAATGATTTCTAAAAACTCTTTGTTAACCTTAAAATCCTATATAAATTGGAGTAATCATTATTACTATTCCCAGATTCCAGCATCACCCTCAGTGACTTTGCTTAGAACGTAATAACAATTCATCAATAAGCGTTAATAAGCACTTACTATGGGCCAGGCACCGTATTGCTGAGAATACAAAGGCAGAAGTGAGATAGTCCCCCTGTTTGAGGAGCTTACAGGGTAGAGAAGTCACCAGACGTGTAGCTCACTTGTCTCTAACACTATCTCCAGCCCTTTCTCCCTACAGTTTGTGGAAGCGAGACTATTGGGTGACTTGTGACTTTTGACTCTCTGGGCTTGGTTCTTCACCTGTTAAAGAGGGCATTTGGCTAGATGCTCTTTCCAGCCCTAAATTCTATGTCCCCCAATTCCACTTGAACCAGACCTCTCTACCCATTGTACCACACTGCTTCTTTTTTCTCTCAACCGAAATGAAGGTTACATTTTAGATTGCCTGAAGCTCTGGAGCTGAAATCCAGCTCCTCAGGGAGGATCCTTCCTCATCCTTAATGTCAGCATTAGTGCCTTTGAAAACAGACCCCTTCCTCACAAAACCCTTCACCCTCCCCCCCCAAAATGCTCAGAGCCTCTACTCATCCATACCCGAGAGGAATGTCAAGGATAAGCTCCTGGCTGCAAAATTACAAAGCAGTCAAAGATTATCATGGGATAACTATCTCCCACCTTTGCTCTTCTTTCCAGACCTCTCCACAAGCCCACCACCAGATATGGGGCCAGAAGGGGTCTTAGAATACATTTTATACAATCTATCTCTTTTCTGCATGAGAAACTAAAAAGGAAATAATATGTCCAAGATCCCACAAGTAAAGCACTGGAAACCCATGAACATCTGACATACTTCCTTCACCCAAGTGTTAGAGATTAACGTGCCCCCCTCCCAACCCAGTTCCTTCACATTTTAAATGGTGACCTAAAGCTTAACAGCTGAATTTATGCTTAACCTAAAGTCCCAAGTGAGTAGTGGTGGACTTTCAGCAAGGTCCAGTCCTAAGCCCTGTGAAACACCACAAAGCATTATCCCATTTAGAAGTGATGGTCCCAGCTAGAATCTACCCTGCATTTGTCCAGTTACATTTTTATGTGGCTCTGTTTCTAGGGTTCTGTTAATTCACCGTTTCAGTGTGCAGTCCTGAATTTCTGGCATTGTAATACTAACAACTCACTAACCGGGGTGTTTTATTACAAAGCACTTTTCCCTCAAAAGCCCTGGAAGAAGGTAGGTACTGCGAGTATTTCAGAGATGGGAACATGAAGCAAAAAAATAAAGAATTAACGGACTCACATAAAGTCACACAGCCCAGTATCAGAGATAGGATTTGAACTCAGGTCCCCTGATTCTGCAAAAGAGGCATTCCTAACTAAGGAAGAGATTGCCATTGACCTCCTATTTTATTGATTTTTTACTTGCTTCCAACTCTTTGTGACCCCATTTAAGATTTAAGTCCAAACTTCCATCCCTTCCCCCATACCCAGGGGCTAGCGATCTTACCTACAGTGGCTGTCAGGCCTGTGGCAAACGAATCATGGTGTAACAAGTGCAGAAATGATGTTTTGCCCACGTTGGAATCTCCCAGGAAAAGAACATGGAAGAGGTAATCGGGTTCAGGAACCTCTCCCCCCGGGCTGACTCCGGTTGCTTGGACTTGGCTTTTAAGGTTGGCTTTCTTCATGACTTCCGAACTGTTTTCTTCCCTTGGTTCTGGAAGTGGTATTATTTGTCCTTCCAGGACCCTGCATTCAGGCTGCGCTTCTACCTCCACCGGGACGGAAAGAGCCTGTCCTAAATCCTGAGGGCCAAGGGCATCCCCAGAAGAATCCTTTGGGAGCAAGAACCCCTCTTGAGCTTGCCTCTGGAGCACCCCGTCCTCACCTCTCCACACAGCTTCTGAGTTCCGGTCCTGCAGGCCTCCACGTTCTGGAACGACAGGCAGTACATCTGGCCTGGGGGACTCTACGTTGCCAGGTTTCTCCTCAGGAGCATCCCCTACTCTTGGGCCAGCTGACTCTGGGAGCTGGACTTCTTCATCAGAAAGAATATCTATTACTGGCCTAAAGGATTCTATGAGGCTGTCAGTTCCCTGATGAGGGTAATCACTCACGACTTGGTTGGGGGTGTGCAAAATCTCAGTTTCGTTAACAGGAGTATCCCTCACACCTGGGGCAGGTGACCCTGGGTGCCCAGCCTGTTTACAAGACTGGTCATGCACACCTGCCTCAGATAACTCCAAGAATCTGCTTTCCTGAATGGGCGCCCCTTCCAGAACTTGCACTGGGGGAGCACTGAGCCCAGCTTCCTGACCAGGGGAATCTTGTCCATCTGGACCAGGTAGATGCAGAATCTCAGCTCCCTGACTAGCAACATCACTCACATGTGTCTCAGGTGATGGCATGAATCTGGCTTCCTGATCAGGAGCATTTCCCACATCCAGTTCTGGGACCCCAGCTTCCTGACCTATGGAATCTCCCACATAGGGGCCAGGTGAATGCATGATCTCAGCTTTTGGACCAGCAGAATCTCTCACACCTGGCCTAGGTGAGTGCATGATTTCAGTAGCCTGAGCAGAAGCATTTCCCACATCTGCCTCATGGGATTCTCTAGTCATGACTTCCTGACCAAGACCATCCTTCACATCTGTTTCAGGGGACTCCAAAACTCTGACTTCCTGACCAAGAGACTCACTCATATCTGGGACCGGTGAATATGCTATCTCAGCATTTCCCACATCTGTCTCACCCAGTTCCATAAACATAGTTTCTTGATGAAAAGCATCACACCTGTCTGAGCCAGGTGAGTTCATGATCTCTACTTCCTGATGAGAGATATCACCAACTTCTGGTCCATATAACTCTATAAATCCAGTTGTCTGATCAATTCTAGAAGCCTCACCTACATCTGGCTCCGGTGTCCCTGGCATCAAAGTTCCTTGACCAGCAGCTACATCACCCACATCTGGGCCAAACTCACCTTTCTTATCCAAGGCATCTCTCACATTTGTCTCATAGGATTCTCTAATCTCAGCTTCCTGACCAGGAGCATCCTCTACATCTGGCCCAGGTGACCCTATCTGTCCAGTTTGCTGCCTAGAGCCATTTTCCACACCTTCCTCAGGTGACTCCGAGCCTTCCTGACTAGTAGTCTCTTCCAGAACTACTGGCTTTATGAACTCTAATGTATCTTCCTCATGTCTCTCACAAGATTTCTTAAACTCAGCTTCCTGGCCAAGAATATCTCTTACATCTGATCCAAGTGACCCTGTCTGCTCAACCTGATGATTAAACACATCCTCCACACCTGCCTCAGACAACTCCAAGAAGCTGCCTTCCTGACCAGGAGTCCCTTCCAGATCTAGCATTGATGACTCCTTGGGCTCACCTCCCTGACCAGGAGAATCTTCTTCATCTAGACCAGGTGAATGCAAAATCTCAGCTTCTTCTTTACAAGCATCACTCACATGTGTCTCAGATGATGGCATGAATCTGGCTTCCTGACCAGGAGCATTTCCCACATCCAGTTCTGGGACCCCAGCTTCCTGACCTATAGAATCTCCCACATAGGGGCCAGGTGAATGCATGAGCTCAACTTTTGGACCAGCAGAATCTCTCACACCTGGCCTAGGTGAGTGCATGATTTCAGTAGCCTGAGCAGAAGCATTTCCCACATCTGCCTCATGGGATTCTCTAGTCATGACTTCCTGACCAAGAGACTCACTCATATCTGGGACCAGTGAATATGTAATCTCAGCATTTCCCACATCTGTCTCACCCAGTTCCATAAACATAGTTTCTTGATGAAAAGCATCATACCTGTCTGAGCCAGGTGAGTTCATGATCTCTGCTTCCTGACGAGAGATATCACCAACTTCTGGTCCACATGACTCTATAAAGTCAACTACCTGACCAGAATTAAAAGCATCACTCACATTTGACTGCTGTGTCTTTAGCATCAAAATTCCTTCATTAGTGGCTGTATCACCCACATCTGGACCAAACTCAACTTCATTACCCAAGGCATCTCTCAAATCTGTCTCATAAGATTCCCTAATCCCAGTTTCCTGACCATGACCAGGATCTTCATTCACAGTTGGTCCAGGTGACTTTGTCTCCCTAGTTTGCTGACTAGATCCGATATCCACACCTGCCTCAGATAACTCCAAGAAGCTGCCTTCCTGACCAGGAGTCCCTTCCAGATCTAGCATTGATGACTCCTTGGGCTCGCCTTCCCAACCAGAAGAATCTTCTTCATCTAGACCAGGTGAATGCAAAATCTCAGCTTCTTCCTCACAAGCATCACTCACATGTGTCTCAGATGATGGCATGAATCTGGCTTCCTGATCGGGAGCATTTCCCACATCCAGTTCTGGGACCCCAGCTTCCTGACCTATAGAACCTCCCACATAGGGGCCAGGTGATTGTACAGTCTCAGCTTCTGGACCAGCAGAATCTCTCACACCTGGCCTAGGTGAGTGCATGATTTCAGTATCCTGAGCAGAAACATTTCCCACATCTGCCTCATGTGACTCTCTAGTCATAATTCCCTGACCGGCATAATCCCTCACATCTGACTCCAAGACTCTGGCTTGCTGAATAGAGATCTCACTCATACATAGACCACGTAACTCCACAACACCAGATTCCTGATCAGGAGAATCATTCACATCTGGGACTGCTGAATACAAAATCTCAGCCATCTCAGCATCTCCCACAATTGTCTCACCCAATCTCTTAAATTTAGCTTCTTGACAAAAAGCATCATTCCTGTCTGAGCCAGGTGAGTTCATGATCTCTGCTTCCTGACGAGAGATATCACCAACTTCTGGTCCACATAACTCTATAAACTCAACTACCTGACCAGAATTAAAAGCATCACTCACATTTGACTGCTGTGTCTTTAGCATCAAAATTCCTTCATTAGTGGCTGTATCACCCACATCTGGACCAAACTCAACTTCATTTCCCAAGGCATCTCTCAAATCTGTCTCATAAGATTCCCTAATTCCAGCTTCCTGACCAGGAGTCCCTTCCAGATCTAGCATTGATGACTCCTTGGGCTCACCTCCCTGACCAGGAGAATCTTCTTCATCTAGACCAGGTGAATGCAAAATCTCAGCTTCTTCTTTACAAGCATCACTCACATGTGTCTCAGATGATGGCATGAATCTGGCTTCCTGACCAGGAGCATTTCCCACATCCAGTTCTGGGACCCCAGCTTCCTGACCTATAGAATCTCCCACATAGGGGCCAGGTGAATGCATGATCTCAGCTTTTGGACCAGCAGAATCTCTCACACCTGGCCGAGGTGAGTGCATGATTTCAGTATCCTGAGCAGAAGCATTTCCCACATCTGCCTCATGGGATTCTCTAGTCATGACTTCCTGACCAAGAGACTCACTCATATCTGGGACCAGTGAATATGCAATCTCAGCATTTCCCACATCTGTCTCACCCAGTTCCATAAACATAGTTTCTTGATGAAAAGCATCATTCCTGTCTGAGCCAGGTGAGTTCATGACCTCTGCTTCCTGATGAGAGATATCACCAACTTCTGGTCCACATGACTCTATAAAGTCAACTACCTGACCAGAATTAAAAGCATCACTCACATTTGACTGCTGTGTCTTTAGCATCAAAATTCCTTCATTAGTGGCTGTATCACCCACATCTGGACCAAACTCAACTTCATTACCCAAGGCATCTCTCAAATCTGTCTCATAAGATTCCCTAATCCCAGTTTCCTGACCATGACCAGGATCTTCATTCACAGTTGGTCCAGGTGACCTTGTCTCCCTAGTTTGCTGACTAGATCCAATATCCACACCTGCCTCAGATAACTTCAAGAAGTTGCCTTCCTGACCAGGAGTCCCTTCCAGATCTAGCATTGATGACTCCTTGGGCTCACCTCCCTGACCAGGAGAATCTTCTTCATCTAGACCAGGTGAATGCAAAATCTCAGCTTCTTCTTCACAAGCATCACTCACATGTGTCTCAGATGATGGCATGAATCTGGTTTCCTGATCAGGAGCATTTCCCACATCTGGCCTAACCAGTTCTGTGACCCCAGCTTTTTGACCTATAGAACCTCCCACATAGGGGCCAGAATCTCTCACACCTGACTTAGGTGAGTGCAAGATTTCAGTAGCCTGAGCAGAAACATTTCCCACATCTGCCTCATGTGACTCTCTAGTTATGACTTCCTGACCAGGACCATCCCTCACATCTGACTCTAAGATTCTAGCTTGAATAGGACTTTCACTCACAACCCCAGATTTCTGACCAGGTGAATCATGCATGTCTGGGACTGGTGAATACATAATTTCAGCCATCTCAACATCTCCCACATCCATCTCACACAATCCCCCAAATTTAACTTCCTGACCAAGAGCATCTCCCATCTCTGGCCCAGATAATTCCACTAGCTCAGTTTTTCCCATAGGAGCATCTATTCTCGATGATTTTATGAGCCTGTTTTCTTGATCTGAAACATTTCCTACATCAACTTTAAACAGCTCTATGACCCTAGGCCTCTGAACTGTAGCATCATCTACATCCATCCTGGTTGGCTCAGTAAGTCTAGTTTCCTGACTGAGAGCATCCTCTATAACTGGGCCAGGTGAGTACAGAAAGGTACCACCTATATCGTGCCTGATTTCCTGGCTAGGAGAGTTCCCTACATCTAGCCCAGATTCTACATCAGATTCTTGAGTAGCACTCAAGTTTACATCTTTCTCAGGTAATATCAACTTGTCTTCTTGGCTAGGAGAATCTGCTGAATCTATCCCTGATGAATTCATGAGTCCAGCTTCCTGAACAGCTACATCAATCACATCTGACGCAGGTGACTCTATATAACCAGCTCCCTGGCCAGGAGCATCACTTGAATCTAAGCCCGATGAATACAGAATCTCAACTTCCTGACCAGAAATATTTTCCATATCTGTTTTATTTGATTGAATAAATCCATTTTCCTGACCAGCAGTATCATCTACATGTAGCTCAGGTGACTCCATGAGTCCAGATCCCTGATCGGAAGCATTTCTTACATCATCTTTATACAACTCTGTGATTCTAGCATCCTGGATAGCAGCATCACCTATACCTGTCCCAGCTTTCTGACCAGTAACATCAGCCCTATCTGGTCCAAGGGAGCTCATGAATACATTTTCCTGTCTAAAAGTCTCTCCCACTTCTGGTTCAGGTGAGTACAAAACCTGAGCTTCCTTACCAGAAGCATCTTTGATGTCTGTCTTCCATGACTCCATAAATCTAGTTCCTTGGCCAGAGACATCATCTTCATCTGGCCCAGGTGACCTTGTGAGCCCAGCTTCTTGACTAGAAGCGTCTATCTCAGGTGATATCCTGAATCTAGCTTCATGATCAGAAGCATTTCTTATAGTCAACCTATGTAATTCTGTGGTATCACCTACACCTGGATGGTATGACTTTAAAAGTCTGGCTTCATAACTAGGATAAACATCCACATCTGGACTAGGTGATGAGAGAAGCCCAATTTCCTGGCCTGGGTGATTATCTCTCTCTAGCTCAGCTGATTGTAGGGTCCCAGCTTCCTCACAAAGAACATTTCCTACATCCACCCTGGCTAACTCCAGGACCCCCGCTTTCTGACCAAAAGCATTATCTGTGTCTTCTCTAGGAGACATTATGAGTTCAGATTTCTTTTCAGTAACATTTCCTATAACTGTTCCTGGCAGCTCTATTACTCTGACTAAATGAATGAGCTGGCTCTTCTGACCAGGAACTTTTTCCACATCGGACTCAAGTGATCTTAAAATCTGTCCTTCCTGACTCAGAACACTATTCACAACTGTTCTGGGTGATTCTACATGACTGGTTTCCTGTGCATCAGGATTACCTATTTCTGGTCCAGGTGAGTCTGTAAGTCCAGCTTTCTGACTGAGAGCATTTTCCACATCTGGCCCAGGTGACTTTGTGAACCTGGAGTCCTTACCAGGAACTTCACCCTCATCTGCCCCAGGTGATTCTGCACTCCTGGAGTCCTCACCAGGAACCTCATCCACATCTGGCCCAGGTGATTCTGTGATCCTGTATCCCTCACCAAGAATTTCATCCCCATCTGGTCCAGGTAATTCTGCACTCCTGGATTCCTCACTGGGAACCTCCTCCACATCTGGCCCAGGTGATTCTGTACTTTTGGACTCTTCACCAGGAACCTCACTCACAACTGGCCCAGCTGACTCTCTGAGCTCAGTTTCCTGATCACAAGCATCATTCTGTTGATTGGTCTCAATTTCCCACCCCTCTGTATTCATTTTTTCTTGTTCTTTCTCCCTCATGGGAATACTTTCTTGTATCAACACTAGCTCAGGAGTCTCAACAGGCACATCTGGTCCAAGTGTGAATCCTTCCTTTCCCCAGGACCCCACTTCTTGCTCCGAGACAACCGGAGGCAGACCTGGATGAGGTATTTCCTTAGCACCCACTTTCCAGGTGTCAGCCTGCATGTCTGTAGAGGGTCCCAGTGTCTGTAGGGGCTCCTCAGAGCTAGGGCCCTTGGAGAGTAAATCTGAAATGGGCCCATCTCCCTGACCCACCTCATCTCCATCTGTTTCCCCAAACCCCTTACCAGTCCCAGCCAGGCCCTGACTAGGCAGGGAATCTGAGCTGGCAAGGAAATCTCCTAACTCAGGAGCTCCCTGTCCCCAGGTGGTGGTTGCTGGCTCCCCAGAAGATACTCTCTCAAAGTCCCACTGAAAAGTCTTTCCAGGCTCTAGCTCACCAGCAACATTGAGTTCTGGCACAACAGCAGGGGCTTCAGATGACCCTAAGGGGCTCCTTGGAAGCACTTCTGGATCTGAAGGAGACTCCTGATTGAGCTGCCAGGAATTGCGTTTGGTAATAGAGATCTGCCTGACAATTCGGGGTGTATGGTATCCCTTCAGGGAAGTTGGGGTTGGGGGTGGGCTCCAGGAAATCTGGGTGGTATTCCCTGGCAGGGGGCTGGTGAAATTGCTCAGGAGCTGACTCCAGTCACCTTCCTCAAACAGTGATGGCAGGGGATCTTCTTCAGGAAATGAAGCAAAATGCTGGGAGTCCGAGGTATTCTTTGGGTCCACTGGAGGATCACTAGAGAGGCTGCAGGAGAAACATCATGAGGAAGAACAGGAGAAAAACACTGACTGTGTGGCATTCAGGTGGGCTTCCATATTGTATTTCCCACGTACCACATCCCTTCCAGCCTCAGTACCTTCACTCATTTAGTTCCCTCTTCAGGATATACCCTCTTTCTTTCCATGAATCAAAAATCTATCTATCCTTCAAATCCTAGCTCAAAGTTCAGGTCCTCTCTGAAGAATTCACTAGCCAGCCCAGACTATGGGGAGGGGAAAGGGGGAATAAACATTTGTACAACACCTACTCTGTACCAGGCATTATGTTAATTTTTTACACAAATATCTCATTTGAGGTATGTGCTGTTATCATACCCATTTTATAGATGAGGAAGTGATTTGCCCAGCGTCATACTGAGAGACTGGGTTTGGACTGAGATCTTCCTGACATGATGCCCAGGGTTCTTTTTACTGCACGACCAGCTACTTTGATAGGAAATCTTTCCTCTCTCTGAACTCTTATAAGAGTTCCAATGTACACAAGTACAGGAAGGAGGAAAAAAACCTGGGGGGTGTTAGTAAACAGTAAGCTCAGTATGCAAACATAGCCTGATGTGGCAACCAAAAAAGCTGATATTTTTCATGTAACATTAATTAAAATTACTACTGTCCAGGGAGATGATCATCCCATTGTATCCTTCCCTGGTTAGACCACAGCTGAAATGCCTTGCTCAGCTGAAATAATCTCTAGTTGGAAAGAACCACGCTGGCCAACTAATACAACCCTCATTTTAGGAAGGATAATGATAAACCAGAAAGCATCTAGAGGAAATGACAAAGATGATGAAAGGAGAGAAGACTGTGTCTTTTAAGAATCAGTTGAAGAAACAAGAGTTGTTCAGCTTGGAGAATGGAAGACTTTGGAATGCCTGAGGACTTTCTTCAAGTATTTGAAGAATTTCAGAAGATTTTGGAAAAGGGCTCAGATTTGTCCAAAAGGCAAAACTAAGAATATAAGAGGAAGTTGTAGAAAGTCAGATTTTGATTCCTAAAAACTGTATGACCATTTGCTGGGGATATTGAAGCAAGGATTCTTGGTCTGAGTTAGGTTAGCTTCTGAGCTGGGATGTGCTAGTAAATGTTTAACAACCAGCTCTCAGAGGAAAAAAAGTACACATTGCATTATTAAGATTTTTCTCCACATTCTTAAGCCCAGACAATTAACAAAGCAATAAATCAAGCCCTGAATTGTAATGTTTGCCAATTTCCCAAGTGTAAATGTTCACACTGAAAATTAAACAATGGGCTTTAGCCAGCTTGTTCAAGCTAATTCCAGCACACACCCCGGCCTCCAAGGTCCCTTTAACTTCTGAGATTCTGAGAATTCTTACTCCTATTATGAATAAATAAGTATGTCTGGGGCCCATTCTGAACTTAACCTGTTACACCATTTAGCTCTTCCTCAGGGGCTGGACTAAATGAAAAAGAACAGGATATGAGAAGCATTTATTAAGCACCTATTATTAGCCAGGCACTGTGTTAAGCACTGATTCTCACCACAGTGGTGATAAACACTATCATACAGGGGGACCTGTAGTACTCCACTTATAGGAGGGTTCAAATAAGATAACAATGGACAGATATAAAGCATTTTGAACTCAGGAAGATGAATCTGTACCACTGTGCCACCTAGCTAATTCCTACAAGTAATTCCTAATAAGTAATTATTCACCTCTGTTAGATCTTGAGTGAACTCCCTATCTCCTGAGGCACCCCATTCTCCTATTGGACAGTCTAATTATTAAGGAGTTTTTTCTAATAAGGAGCTGAAATCTCCCTCCCTGTAATTAGTTCAACTACAATTTTAAACCCTCTTCTTGGGAGATAGCTCTATAAATTCTTGAAAACAGCTTTCCTGCCCACTTCTGCCCCCCCTTTTTAAAGAAATAAACATCCCTAGTCTCTTTGACTGATTTCTGTTTAGCATGATCATTTATACATAAAATGTTGTTGAGTCACGCATTTCTCATTCTGTACTTAATGAAATTGAGTTTTTGAACCCAAGTATAATTTTACATTGATTCCTATTGAATTTCATTTCTTGGATTCAACCCATCATTCTAACTTATTGAGATCTTTGGGGATTCCTGACCCATTATGAAAACAATCCATTGAAGTTCTAGTAAATGTTTAACAACCAGCTTTCTAAAAAAATAGATACATTCCTTTTCTTTGAATTGTTAACATTTTTTCCATCGCTTTCTAGATAATCAATAAATCAAGCTCTAATTTGTAGCATTTGCTGGGGTATAAGTATACCAAAAATTTAACAGTTAGTGTACTGAGAGCTGGTGTGAACTGACTATCTCTCCCTGAATATAAGTTGGACAAGAAAACTTTTGAGGTTCATTGAAGCACTTAAGTTCTAATAATATTCAGTTATTAATAATATATATTATTATGTTAAAATACCTTTATTTAACCTAGACACATCACTTTAGTTCTCAAATTCCTCAATTGTAAAATGGGGATAATACTTGTCCCACGTACCTCAAAAGGTAATCACAAGAGTAATAGAAAAATATCCTGTGGATACACACTATTATGGTAACTAGTGTTGCTATTATCACTGGTTGATTGGATCCCTCACATGGAGCATATGGGTGGGATAACCCTGAAGCTTTGGGGCCTCTATCATATTCCCCTCCTTCACTATCCTCCTCCCTCTCCATCCTTCATCCCAGGCCCAGGCAACTCCTTGCCTCGTCTCTTCTTCCACCTGCCAGGCCACTTGGCCTCTTGCTAGATTCAGGTGCCCCCTGGTCACTTGCAGCTGTCCTTGGACCTGCTCCAGTTGTCCAGTAAGGTCCCTCTGGGTTTCCTGGAGTCTTTGGTTCTCTCTGCTGACCTCATGGCGCTTGCTTTTCAGCAGATCGATCTGGGCCTCCAGCTGTCGAGGAGAAAGAGGTGGTGAAGTCAGGAAGAAAGAAGCCAGCCCAGTCCAGTCCAAGGCTTATTCTCCTAGACAAGGTCAGCCTTCCACCATCTTGATTTGTGTTTTCTTTCCTTTTCCTTTATCTTTTTCTTTTCGAAAAGTCAAATCTAATCTTTGCTAAACTAAAGGGCTTGAGATTTTCTACCTCTTTGCAGGGTAAGTAGAAAGAACTAAGAACTGTGATGGTCAGATGTGGAAATGGCTGCCTTAGTCTAGGACCTGGGAAAACATGGTAGATCTGAAACAAATGGAGTACAGAGACTCCAGGAGTGAAAGAATGGGGAATTCTTATCCCCAAACCTTAAGTTTTTACACTTATCAAATACATCCCACTAACATTCAAAGTTTTAATTACTATTTGTGAATTTCCCTCCATCTTATTTTTATTCACTCTTTTCCTTCTCAGCCTCTCTTATTACCTTATCGCAATTACCTTATCTTCTCCCCTTACCCTCCTATTCTTCATTTTATCCGGCCCTCCAAGAATCCCTCCCTTATCTACTCCCTCGCCCTCCTAAATCTTAATCTATACATCCTTCTAAAAGTCTCTTCCACCCCCCAATTTTCTCACTTCTCAATTTTCATGGGCAATCAACATTTTTATTATGCTATAATATAGAAATGCTTGTTTTATTCCATAAACTAAAAAAAAGAAAAGAAAAATAATGGTTAAGAAGATCGTTGTACACTTCAATGTTGTATGAGGATGTATTCTGATGGAAGTGGATATCTTCAACATAAAGAAGATCCAACTCACTTCCAGTTGATCAATGATGGACAGAAACAACTATATCCAGAGAAGGAATACTGGGAAGTGAATGTAAACTGTTAGCACTACTGTCTATCTACCCAGGTTACTTATACCTTCGGAATCTAATACTTAATGTGCAACAAGAAAATGGTATTTACACACATATATTGTATCTAGGTTATATTGTAACACATGTAAAATGTATGGGATTGCCTGTCATCGGGGGGAGGGAGTAGAGGGAGGGAGGGGAAAATTTGGAAAAATGAATACAAGGGATAATGTTATTAAAAAATTACTCATGCATATATACTGTCAAAAAATTATAAATAAAATTTTAAAAATTTTTAAAAAATAAATAATAATGGTTAGACAGTTGTGAATAGTAATTGTAACTATAGCCCAACAACCCATTTTTCTAGGCTGGGCCCAGCTTTCCGCACAGAGCTAGAGGCACCTCCAGGAGAGGAGAAAGGTCGGCAGCTGCAACACCTTTGAAGTCCTGGAACCCAGAAAATGAATTTGAAGAGAGCTTGTTGGCCATTTGGCCATTTGGAACTAGAGATGGTGTAAGAAATAGGGGAGCATTTATAAGGATGAAAGGAAATTTTAGAACAATGGCCTGAAGCCGCAGCTTTGAACTGCCCCTTTCCCTCCCCTAGGAAACCCTTTCAGAACCTTCTCACCTCTCTCTGGCCCTCTGCTAAGTGTTGCATCTCCTGTTCCTTGGCCTCTAGAGCTTGGTGCATCATGGAACTATAGGCCAGGCCCTGAGTGTCGCTCTGAAAGGAGAAAAAAAAGAGAGATCCTCTATCCCATCTATCCCCAGTCCCTAGGAGGCTGTCCGCGCTCTCTGCTCAGGCCATCTGTGAAGCTGTCACAAGAAGCCTCCTTATAAACCACTAGGAGAGACCCAAGCTCAGTTTCCATTTCTGGAAGGTACAGTAAGATGTGAGACTCCTGTGGGTCTGAAAGTGACCTTGGAAACCATTTAGCATTTTATTTTTACAAAAGCTGGGGCAGCCTATCATTGGAAGAGCTTACAAGAGAACCTAGATTTTCTGGTTTCTGAGCCATATCTATACCCACCATACCACACTAACTCTCCTGACTGATAAAAGTCCCTGCTGTCCTCCTGCCCTCGGAGGCAATATTTCACTCCCCCAACGCCTGGCCACCAGCCAGGACTTTGATGAAGCAAACCACTATATAGAGAAGGGAAATAAACTCTCCACTCCCAGGTGGGTTCACTGATGCCTAAAAAGCAGGCAGGCTAGGCCACCAAGTTGCCATGGCAACCTCCACCAGCCCACATTCTCCTGAAAGGATGCAGGGAACGCATAGACATGATGAATGGAGGTAGAGGTCATTATGGAGGTCTCTGGGATTCTCCAGGCTCCCACATCTAATCCTGGGGTGGCTGTGAGCAAGCCAGTTCCTCAGTTATAAAATGGGGGTGATAGATGTACTATCTACCTTGTGGAATTGTTTTTAGCAAAGGACTTTGTAAACCTTAAAGTGCTATAAAAAAGTGAGTCTTTATTGGAGACAAAAGGGCAGCTCTTGCCAGAGATGAAGGTCACTCTGATTGGATTGGGGCAGTTCCTGGTTTTTGGTAACCTCTACCCAGTGGATTTATAGTCCCCTAGGAAATATCCCCAGGCAGGCTGGATAGAAGAGAATCAGGGTGTGGCTCTAGATGCATTGTGAAATGCTTTTTGCTCTTCTGTCATTTACTGTAGCAGAACTGGGTGTAGGAGCAAGCAGCCATTAACTAAGTCTTACTTACAAGTTTAACATAATTTCAGGTTCCAAATATGGGAGATGTTCATTAACCCAGCAAGCAGGATTTCAAATGAAAGGGAATCCTCTGGGGAAGGAAGCTCTGATGTCCCTTCTTTAGTGGCAATCCTCCCCTGCCACCCAGTGCTGTGACTTAGTCTGGGGGCTTCCCAGGAGGAAAAAGAGGGAGCCCTTCTGTCCTCCTTGTAAGCAAAGGCTAGTGAGGTCTTTGAACAAAGGCTAGCTTTGGGGGGCATGTTGTGAAGAGGATTCTGTTCTATGCAGATTAGACCTTTAGGGTCCTTTGTAGCCCTGATACACTATAATTCTCCAGATTTATCCTGCCTCCAATACCAGTTTACCCCACTTTCCACCAGAAAATCACAGATCCATATCACTGAATGTAGCTATAGTAGTTCTATATCACTTAAATCCAATTCCCAACAGTAACAACAACAATGGAAGGGTGGCTATGTCTGGAATCAGGAAGACCTGAATTCAATTATAGTCTCAGCTATGTAATCTCTGTATGATGCTAGGCAAGTCACTTAATGTGTGTCTCCCTCAGATTCCTCAGCTGAAATGGAGATAATAATGGTATCTACCTCCCAAAGTAGTCATAGGAGTCAAATCATTTTCAATCTCTAAAGTACTTTGTCAATTTTCAAGCGTTACTTAAGTGCAATTATTATTAACAATAGCATCTAATCTAATCCTTTATTTTATAGATGAGGAAAATGTGGCCCAAAGAGGGTGAAGGAGTACGTGAAAGGGCAGGATCTGAATCCATGTCTGGTGACTCTATCGGAAGGAGGAAGGAAAAAATAAGCATTTTTTAAAAATTAAACATATACTATGTGCCAGATAGGGCAGCTAGGTAGCTCAGTGGATAAAGCTCTGGGTTCAGAATGAGGAAGACTCATCTTCTTGAATTCAAATCTGGCCTTAGACACAGTGTGATCCTGGGCAAGTCACTTCTTATTCTGTTTGCCTCAGTTTCCTCATCTGTAAAATGAGCTGAAGAAAGAAATGGCGGGGGGGGGGGTGCAGCTAGGTGGTGCAGTGGATAGAGCACCAGCCTTGAATTCAGGAGGACCAGAGTTCAAATCTGGCCTCAGACACTTAACACTTCCTAGCTGTGTGACCCTGGGCAAGTCACTTAACCCCAGCCTCAGGAAAAAAAAAAAAAAAAAGAAATGGCAAACCACTCCAATATCTTTGCCAAGAAAACCCCAAATGCAGTCACAAAGAATTATGCTAAGTGCTTGACAAATAAGACCTCATTTGATAATTCAGTGCTTTTCCCATCATCCCATACATAAGCACAGGGCTGCAGACCCCTTTTGCAGAGGAGGCACTATGTGTGGGATAAAGCAAATGCTAAAGAGTCCTAAGATTCAGACTCACTGCTGCCTGCAGTCGCTGCTTCTCACTGTGAATCTGATGCTCCATCTCCTCATAGAGCTGCCGGACTTCACGGTGGTGGTCATCATCATATCTGGGGAGAGAGGGATCGCACAGCCCATCCACTTTAGAGAGATCACACTGACTCCCTATGGCACATGTTCAAACAGATCTAGGATTTCACGGATTTGGCTTTTATCTATGTCCTACCATAAACATAGCACAAGGGGACATTTCCAGGGTATCAATGGAACATTCCAGCCATCCCTCCCCTGAGCTTTATCTACCTGTATTAATAACTCTGACCCTTAAGTCATTCTTGACCCTTCCATTGTTCAGGCATTCCTCCAAACCCCAATTCACTCAACACCTTTACCCTAATGAGTAACCTCATTGTACTAATCTACCCTGATTCCCATGTGACCCTGACTCCATCTTCACCTCTCTTTACACACACTCTGAGCCTTCATATTTCAAAATCAAAATATTGCTCTGGGCAAGATTACACCCAACTTTTGTTCATTTCTTCAGGAGGCTAAATTTGGCCTTCTAAGTTTCCCCATACAATCCTTGGTTCCTCCTTCCCCCTTCTTCAGTTTCCACATAGCCTGACCTTGATTCTTTGTCTCCTAACTCAGGGGTATCTTGTTCCTTTCAATAACTTTGAAGCTTCTCAGGTCTATGATAAGTAGATGGTTGGGCCTTCTAAAGGAGTGACCAGGCAGGTCATTAGCTAGATTCACTTTTTTTTCTTTCTCTATTTTTGAGAATAATTTATGAATTGTGAGCACTAAGTCTTCTTTAAAGCCTGACAAAATCTCCCACAAATCCATCAGAATCAGGAGATTTTTTTCATTGGTAGTTCCTTTTCATGTAAATCTAATTCCTTTTCTAAGAGTCAGTTACTTAAGATTTCTAACTGTTCCTTTAATATTTTATAATTTATAGATGTCACATATTAATGAAGACTTCTATTTTTTGGTCTTAGTTTTGTTAGCAGAGAACTTTAGCATGATATGTTCTGATTATTCTTTTTTTTCCCTTCTGATTTGACCAGACTCACTTTTTCAGGGTCATTTGCAGAGTCTCCTTCTCAGCCTGAGTCTCCTGAAGACGACTTGTCACCTTGGCCAGGAAGCCTTCCAGATTCCCTACCAAGTGGGGTTCCTCCTGCCGCAGCTTCTTCCACAGCTGCCAGATTTCTGCCTGGCTAAGGGGAAGAGAGAAGCTCTATTTTAGGGGTTAAAATAAGTAGTGTTTGCTGGGTGAGAGCCGAGAATTAGAAGAGATCTTGTCCCTTGTTCCTTCGGGGCCTGAAATTTTAATCAGCTACTCTGGCGACTAATTTATGAAAATGAGACAAGATTAGAGAGTTCTTTTCCCAGAGACCATTGGTATATTTCCAAGGGGGCCTATTGGAGATAGATGACACGCTTTGCTCTCTGAAGCCTTGCTGACTTAATGATGATCACTACAAACCAGACAAAACGGTCAGGCAACATAGCATGTCAGGCAAGATATTCAGAGGCAAGTACTTCATCTAATCACGTTGCATAGATGACCAGTCATGATTCCTTGCAGTTATGACTAGATTCTTTGTCAGCTAGGTAGTGAAATGGATAGGGTACTGGGCCCAAAGTCAACTATCTGTTGACTACCTGTTGTTACTATCTGTGTGAGCCTGGACAAGTCACTCTACCCTGTTTGCCTTCCTCCACTGAAGAAAGAAATGGCAAACCACTCCAGCATCTTTGCCAAGAAAACCTCATGGATGGTATGGTCCACGGGCTGATGGACACTATCAAACAACAACCTATTAAGTTCCTAATGTTTCAGTCAGGGTAGGTTTAGAGGTAGGCAGCCTGTGTAGTAGGAGGTCTGGGAACTATGTAAATACCAAAATAAGGTGAGGCAAAGCTCTAAAGGGTCCCTTCTACTTGACAATTTTGCTCCTTCTGTTCCCCAAGGCTCAGATTTCTCAGTGGAAGACAGAGGTAGATGCTCTCACTGTTGCCTTACTCAAGAAGTAAGTGGTCAGTCCCCAGCTGTTCCATGAAAGACAGGAACCATCTCCTTTCTTCTGGGTCCACTTCTTCCAAGGGCTGGAAGCTGGTAGGCTCTTCCTTGGAGAAGACCCACGTCCTGGGCTTCCTCTTTCTTGACCCTGGGATCTTGTTTTGGGAGCTGAAGACATTCTCTAGGGGCAAGGAGAGGACAACCCTCAAAAAAGCTCTTCACTCTTGAATCAGCCTCCCTGATTCTTCATCCTTTCATCCCACCCCGGCCCAGGAAAGGCCCTTAGAGGTCCCCCTACCCCAGACTTGTATCACCTCACCTTTGGAATGATCATAGAATCATTGAACTATGAGGAAAGGCAGCTTGGTACAATGGAAACCCTGTTTCCAGAGTCAGAGGTTCTGGGTTCAAATCCCATCTAAAACTACCTGTGTGACCCCACTCAAACTGCCTGAGTCTCAGTGTCTTTATCTATGAAATGAGGGAGTTGGAGATGACCTGTGAGGTCTTTTCTACCTCCAGAGACTATGAACTAGACTGGAAGTCCCATGAGGGCAGCAAACACGTCTTAATTAAACTCTGCATTTTTCTCGGTGCCGAGTACAGTGAAAGGTTACTGTTAAATGAATGATATTCAACAAGAACAAGTATTTATGAATAAAATTAGATCGATAATCATTCAGTAATAATTTGCTAAGTCCTTACTATAATTTGAAGAATGGACTAAAACCAGAGATCCAGGTCTTCATCCTCCTTTACCTCTTTCAGCTCCTTCTATATGCCGTTCTCCCCCTAGAATATAAGCTACTTGAGGGCAGGAATTGTCTTTTTTGTTTGTATTTGCATTCCTAATGTTTAATATAGTATTAGCCTTATAGTATGTGCTTGATAAATGCTTCATCCATCTGTCCATCCATCTATCTATCGATCCATCTCTTACAAAAATGTACTTACAGAACAGTCTATATCTATTTACCTTCCTGTCTGTCTGTCTATCTATCTATCCATCTATCCATCCATCTCTTATGGAACAGTCTATATACCTACCTTCCTACCTATATATCTATATCTATATTCCATCTCTCATGGAATAGTCTATGTCTATCTACTTTTCTATCGATCTATCTATCTATCTATCTATCTATCTATCTATCTATTTCTCTATCTATCTATCTATCCTTTCCTATACTCTATCTATCTGATCCTGGCAATATTGGAATATTAGAAACTTCCTACATGAGCTTAGCAAATCTTTTTCTTCTCCGAACTTCAGTTATTATAACTGTAAATTATAAAATGAGGGGAATTCAACTACATAATATGTAAGACCACTCTTATCCTAAATCTTTTAATTTATGATCTTTAGTATTTAAAGAATTTAGATTTCAGAGATGAGGCTCCGATTGAAGCAGATCACTACCTCCTCCATCACTTAATAGATATTATTCCAGAATTTCTATGACCAAACAGTTCATCATTCCCAGGTTCACCTTGTGATGAGCCTCTCTGAATTTGAGTCAATCACCAAGAATACACACTTCCACCCTGGTAGGACCTGAAGATATTGAGGTTTCAATATGAAGATCCTCACCAAAACTTTTAAGAAAATAGGATCATCTCCACAACAGAATAAAATAAATTAAGGGATCTGTATTATTTGAGTGAGGGTCCTGAAAGCCTCTGCAAATTGAGAAGAGGCATGTGTTAGTGACTTTGTGGGAGTGCAACACCACCAGGCACCTTTCCACCTTACTCATTTGCCTTCTCATCCCTTTGACCCAAATCCACCTTGGGAGACATACTGAGCCCAGAAGTAAATTCTTTGATTGTGAGGCTTCCTTTCCTCTCCCGATCCAGCCACTCAAAGATTAGCTCTAGCTCTTCAGGGTTGCCCAGGAAACTGAACTTTGCCTTCTGGAAGAAAAGAACAAAAATTGGGGATAGTGCCCATGTTGGGCAAAGTTTAAATCACACCCTTGAAAAAAATTATGAAACAATAGAATCCTAGAACTCTGGAACAAGACCTCAGAAATTATCTAATTCATCTTTTCCCTTATCTTACAGATAAGGAAACAGAGGCCTCAAAATAGAAATCCCTTCTCAAAGACATACAACTTCCTACTACTAGAGGTGGTAGAATTTGAACCCAGGTCTTCTGACTTCAAATCCAGCCTCTTTTCCACTCTCTCACATTACCTAATCTTCAGTGCTCCACAAATTCCTTTCACTGGCCTGATTTAGTGGGAAAGAGCACTGAACTTAAAGTTATAAGACTTGAATTCAAATCCTATCAATAATACCTCAACCCAAAGGAAAGATTCTAATGACAGGAATTTCAGGCATAGTGGAAGCATCAGTGGAGGAAATTTTTTTTTGCAGAAATGTTCTATAATCTTGCTCAAATGCATGCATACTGCATCATTCATTCTTTCAGATATTCAATTATTCAGTCAGTCAAGTCAAATCAGCATACATTTATCAAGCACTTACTATGTGTCAGACATTGTGCTAAATACTGGAGTTTACATTCTAACAGAAGAAGTGAATATATTAAAAGGAGAGAGGGGAAGGTGGACAGTAGAGGATCTGGTAGAGAAAGTCCAGATGATAAGCCCTGGATAGGGAAGTCAATTATGCAATGATTCATTTGTTCTTTCATCACTCATTCATTCATTTATTCAACAGATTCATTCAACAATATAACTTAATTAATCATTTATTCATGCATTCAACCATTCGTTAATTAATTATCATATTATGTACTGAATAACCACTTGCTCATTTCATGCATAGGACCAGTCTTACACCCATATTAAAGAGACAGAGACTTTCCTAAGATTAACATGACCCACAAATATCTGCAAATGTCACATCTGAACAGGGGCCAATGGGCATTTTTAGGTCCTTACCATCACCAAACTACAAAACCATCAGAGCAAGGAGGCATGTGCCTTGAATCTCTCACATATATCCATCAGAGCCAAAAAGGACATCTAGCCTAATCTTCATTTTACAGATGAGAAAACAAGGCTCCGAGAAGAGAAATAATTTGTCCAATGTGGAACCCAGGTCCAGTATTGACATAAAACTCTTCATACTTCATCATGCTATCTCAGAGGCACCACTACCATCTGCCAAAAGAAGCCTTAAATTCCATCATTAAGAATTCTTTGGCTTAAAATCCTTTTAAGATGCAAATTATCCTTGAGAATGGCACAGCAATATCTATCATTTGCATTTCAGAATTGAATCAATATCAAATTATTTCTTGAAAACAGGTTTTGAAAGAGGGAGGACCAAAATGATTGAAAGCCTTGGGCAGGAGAGGGTGGAAGGTGGAAATACATGAAATATAGAAAGACCAGCATCAGTGGAGAAGATATTTTGGGGTGCTGGTTTTGCTGAATCTTTCTAGCAGTGCTTGGAGGGGAGGAAAGGGGAAAGAAAAGCCTTCCACACTGGACATGCAGCCAATGACCTCACCCTCAGATCTTCCCGAGTAATGAAACCCTTATGTTCAGCTCCACATTCCCTGAAGAAATCCTGCAGTTCCTCGGTGGCCTGGGAGGGCCACTGCTCAGAGTCTAGGACTGGAGGACCATCCTCATCAGCCACCTCCTTCATTTGATGGCGACGTCTGGATCCCAGCTTCCTGCTCTTTCGGCCAGCTCTTGGATGATTACTTTCCATGGTGTCTCAGCTGTGGGCACAGAAGAAAGAGATTTTGAATGACCTGGAACAATGGCAAACTCTAGCAAGGATTGGATGGGGCAGCAATGTAGAGAAAGAGAAAGAGGGATACTATAAGGAACCTGAGGCTCATTGAGATCGCACAGTTAGTAAGTTAGTCACAGTTAGTTAGCACAGTTAGTAAGAGTCAGAAGTAAAATCTGAATCCAGGTTTTCCACCTCTTGCTTACAGGTGCAGTAAATCACTCGCTTTCTGATAATTTCCTACTCTATTCATCTTTTGTAGTTCACCTTTACACCAGAGACTCTTGGAATTAAAAAATTGGATGAATAACAAATTTTTTTAGAGATAGAAGAGAGCCTATATAGCTATATATCACGGAGGCCAAACTCTTCATTTTGCAGATAAGAAGTCAAATAGTCTCCCTTTCTCCAAAATCTCCCATTCTCGGGTCCCGAACCATGGTGGAAAAGTTGACTAGGAACCACTGCAGTTGCTGGGTCCACCTCCGCCCCAAGGAGGCCACCTGGGTGGTTAGGGCTAGCGGGCTGGACTGGGCCATGGCCAGAGGGATGGACAGAAGGCGAGAGATAGAGGAAACTGGCTTTGGAACTTGATTCTTGGGGAAGGGAAATCCTCCCCACACAAACACACACACACACTGCAGCCAAGAAACCCGAGTAATGACATCTAGATGGCCACAGTGGATAAAGGTAACAGTTCAGTCACAGCCCCAGATACAATGGAACAGGGTGCTCATGTCTCTTACATTGCACAATTGCTGTTTCCCAGGGGAGCTGACCAATGTCAGTTATGCATTTTCCTGGAGAACGAGTACAGAATCAAGAGGGTCATTCTGCCAAAGTTCATCCTGATCAGATGGTGAAGATTCTCAGGATTCATCTGATCCCATTGGCCTATGGGATCACTAACCTTGGGGGATTTTAGCACAGTGCCTATCTTAAAAAATCTTCCCAGAGATAAGAAAGCAGACAAAACCCTCGAGTTTCAAAAGTCTCATCTATGTCTGTTTAACTACTATCTAGCAAACTAGCACTGGACAAGACATTGTCATTGCCCAAAATGGAACATGACAACTGGCCAATACAAGCACAGATGGAGTAGAGGGCCGCAGGCATTAACAATGACACATGCAGGTAATACTCAACAAGGAACAATAATTCTTCAGTGTGCACAGGCGTCTGATAGACAGCAGATACTTATCCCAAGCAACCAAGTGGTGGTGTAGACTGCATCAGGAAATATGCAGACTTAGCAGATTCCTGCCGCATCCACAAATACTAACCTTCCACAGACTGTGCTGATAACATCTCCAGTCATTCTAACATATCAGACAACAAAAACAGATAGTTCACAGTTGAAAGGAGAAATAAGATTGATGAAAAAATAGAGAAGTTGCTTGAGAATGCCATAGAAAGAAAAAAGAATATGTTAAATGTCTGGGAAATCAAGTTTCAATCTTAGAAAATTAAAAACAACAAAAACTCTATAAAGAAGAATTAAGAACTTTAAAAGATCTCCACTCCCATAAAAGTGTCTAAAAAGAATATAAACAAATTTTATGAACTTATCTAAAAATTAAATGAATTTTCTTTGTATATGGAATTTTATAAGCTAAAAGGTCAAAAACGAAACTTTTAAAACAAGAAGTTGCAACATAGAGACTAAAGATTTTATTTACAAGATGCTGGTGATAGTACAAAATGGAAATAAGAGGACTTCAAGCAAGTTCCTAGTATAACTGGAACCTTCTGTTGGAATTAACATTAACAATGGTATCTGATAAAAAGACATAGATTTTCCACAATTTGAATTTCCCAGATAATAATTATCAACAAGTTTGCAATTGAGACAATTCATTAATGAAAGTCTGATGGGGAATGGGAAGATGTGGGTAGTAACATATTTTTGTTATAGATTATAGATTTTCATTATTTACTAGGTTCTTAAATATGCCTTTTTCAATTGTTTGTGTACATATTCTTGTCTGCCAATATTCTAAACAGCATATTTACAAGAAAATCTAATGCTTTGTAAAATATATAAAGCATATGAACTTTGCTCAACTGTCAAGTCTTTAAATGATTTTTTTAATTGCTTACAAGAGGTTTAGCAAAACCAAATGAGCAAACTAAAGCACAGAGCATAATAATTTTTCAGGTTTTGTCTTCAAACCTACAATGAGCTGAAAATGAAACTTTCAAAGAAGTATTCTAATCATTTATAGAAACATTTTGGTAAACTGTTCAGAACAGTTTAAACATTTGAGTTTTAAAAAATAGTATTGATTTTGCCTTTTGAGGGTGTGGTAACTTTCTCTAAAACATAATAAATCATGTGCTGATTCTATATGCAGCTGAAATGCATTACTTATACTACTATGCTTTAATATAAAGAAATGTTTACAAGTCTTTAAATTATTTTAGAGGATTTTACAAACTCAATTCAAGATACATTCCAAAGTATTTTTCCAAGAGAGTTTTTCTAATCAAAATCTAATGTAGGCCTTATCCATGCAATTTTAAAACAATTATTCATATAAAAAATATTTTGTGAGGTAATAAATAGCACCTTTGTAGGAAAAAGTGACTATTTTAAATAGTTAATCTTGATGAATTCTAAAGTTGTGTTTTTATGTTTATTTTATGAATAGGCTTAAGTTAAAAATAGATATTTTATCTGATTATCATTTTAATATTTTCATAAGGAGTAAGGTATTCTCAATTGCAACTATATGCATGTATATATATAATTATCTGAAATCCAAGATATTAATACATCAATACTTCTGTAACTACTCATTTTTGAGTTTACCTACAAAAATATTGCCAGTTTCTAATATAATATATATCATTTTGTCTTATTCCTATAAAAATTAAAGGGCATTTGAGATTAAAAAAAAAAGTGAAGTTATCTGTTCAAAATCACCCAGGAAATAATGGGCAATTAGGTATTATAGTTCATAGAATGCCGGGTCCCAAGTCAGAAAACTTCAGATCTGGTCTCAATTTACATATTAGCTGTGTGAATCACACTTACTAGCTGAGCAAGTCCCTTTAACCTCTACCTCAGTTTCCTTATCTGTAAAATGAATTGGAGAAGGAAATGGTTAAACCAGTCTAGGATCTTTGCTAAGAAAACCCCAAATAAGGTTATAGTCAGATATTGCTAAAACTACTGAAAACAATAACAAATTTCACAAGTTAATAGGGTTAACTATGGCCTCTACCCCCCAGGATCGAATGAGATAATAATTGTAAAACATTTAACACAGTGCCTGGAGCAGTAAGCCCCACATAATGTTAGCTAATAGTAGTAGTAGTAGTAGTAGTAGTAGTAGTAGTAGTAGTAGTAGTAGTAGTAGTAGTAGTAGTGGTGGTGGTAGTGGTGGTAGTGGTAGTGATAGTAGTAGTAGTGGTAGTAGTGGTAATATCAGCAGATGATTTAAGATTTGAACCCCAGTCATCTGACCTCAAATTCAGAGCTTTTTCAATCAATTGATCAACAAACATTTAAGTGCCTATCATATACCAGATGTCATGTTAAAATGTGAACAATAAAATACATGTACAAACTTATAATACAAGTACAAATGTGAAATAGTCCTGGCCTTCAAAGGTTTCTATTCGAGGAGATGAGACATATCCACAGATAGTTAAATATCCCAGTCATCATCAATTAGGGGGATCAGAAAGGGTCTCTTAAGATCCAATTCACTTCCAGTTGATCAATGATGGACAGAAATAACTACACCCAGAGAAGGAACACTGGGAAGCGAATGTAAATTGTTAGCACTACTGTCTATCTACCCAGGTTACTTATACCTTCGGAATCTAATACTTAATGTGCAACAAGAAAATGGTATTTACACACATATATTGTATCTAGGTTATATTGTAACACATGTAAAATGTATGGGATTGCCTGTCATCGGGGGGGAGGGAGTGGAGGGAAGGGGGGGGTAATTTGGAAAAATGAATACAAGGGATAATATTATAAAAAAAATTACTCATGCATATATACTGTGGAAAAAATTCTAAATAAAAGAAAAGAAAAGAAAAGGTCTCTTAAAGGAGGTGGTATTTGAGCTGAGCCTTGGGAAGAGTGGAACGATTGATTTAGTCAACTCTAACTTTCCATTTAAAATAGGTGACAAAATGTCCAATCCATCAATTTCACTCAGACTAAATGTGAAAAAGTCCTTTAAAATGTTAGACAAGAATCATGTTCTTAAACCATTTAGAAAAGGTTCTAATATTCTCCTAAGAAGCAAAAGGCAGACTGGGCTGCAATAGAGAAGTGAAATATTGAAGGTCACAAGATCTATAGGTATGTTTAAGTAGAAGAACCAAGCTAATGGAAGTCCCAAGAAAAGGTTGGTTCTTTCTCTTAATTCCCTTTCTGGTGCCTATCTATCTATAGAAAACATTACTATATTAAATTATTGTTGTAAAATAACCTACTACTTTATTATCCAAATATTTCTAGTAAATTAAATTTTGCACCAAACACAAAGAGATAAAGGTTAACTAGAGAAAGATATAAATGAAAAGTTAAGAAATTCCCAGTAAATTGAATTTTGCCTCAACCACAAAGAAGCCAGGGGTTAATTTGAAATAAATATAAATGTCAAATTAGGCAGAAAGCCAACTTCAGCCTAAATGCTAGGAATTTTCCTAACTGAAGTCTCAGAATAATTATGCCTGAACTGACAATTTTTCTTCAAAAAAAAAATTCCTAAAGTCAAAGAGGAGGAAACTATGTGAAATTTGTTGTTGTTCAGTCAGGTTCAACTCTTTATGACCCCACTTGGATTTTTTTTGGCAAAGATACTAGAGTAATTTGCCATTTCCTTCTCTTGCTCATTTTGCAGATGAGGAAACTGAGGCAAACAAGGTTAAGTGACTTGCTGGTAAGTGTCTGAAGTCAAATTTGAATTCAGGTCTTCTTGACTTTAGGTTTATTGCTCCATTCCCTATGCCAATTAGCTACCCTGTATGGAATTTAAGGGCTATTATATTGTCCTGTGGGCTTAAACTGAGCTAATTGTTATAAAAGGAAATCATTCCATGAAAGAAGTGAGGGATTCAAAGAGGAGAGAAGAGTATTGAAGGTATAAGAGGACAGCCTATGCAAAGAGATAGAATTGGGAAGAAATGAAATGTCATATGTGGAGAACAAGTAGAAAAGAGGAAGGAAACAAGGAAAGAAAGAGTGAGGAAAGAAGGAAGGGGAGGAATGGAGGAAAGAAGGAAGGGAGGAATGGAGGAAAGAAGGAAAGGAGGAAGAAAAGGAGGAAGGAAGGAAGGAAGGAAGGAAGGAAGGAAGGAAGGAAGGAAGGAAGGAAGGAAGGAAGGAAGGAAGGAAGGAAGGAAGGAAGGAAGGAAGGAAGGAAGAGTGGGCCATATTTCAGAATTGTGGACAAAGTACCAACAAATCTTAGTAAATGTATGACTATAAGAAATGTGACACTGGGGGTCAGGTAGGTGGTACAGTAGATAGAACACGAGCCCTGAAGTCAGGAGGACCTAAGTTCAAATCTGGTATCAGACACTCAACATGTCTTACATGTGTGACCCTGGGTAAGTCACTTAACCCAATTGCCTCAGGAAAAAAAAAAAGAAGAAGAAAAAGAAAAAGAAAAAGAAATGTGACACAGATGAGTTGAAAGTGACTCTGATGCTGTCTATGTATCTGAATGAAAGAATGGTGGAGCCCTCAAAAGAAATAGGGATAGGCTTTCAAGAAAAGATAATGAGTTCTGCTTTAGATATATTGAGTTTGAGATACCTATGGGAAACTCAAGTGGAGCTGTCCAATAGATAGTTGGAGATGGGAAATTGGAGCTCAAGAGAAAGATGACAAGTAGATATATTGGTCCAAAAAAAATGATAGATGAATGACTGTGAAGAAATGAGAGTATGGAGATAGAAAAGAGGATTAAATCCAGGTCAGAGATAGACCTCTCTAGAGGGAGTTGGACATGAATGATGGCCCTGCCAAGGAGACCAAGAAGAATTGGTCCATCAGGCAGGACGAAATCCATAAGAAAACTTAGGAAAGAAAACCTTCTGGGCAGCAGTAGCAAGCACTGTGGGAAGATCAAGAAGGATGAATACTTAAAAAAAAAAAAAGCCTTTGGATTTAGCAACAGAGATTGTTGTGACCTTGGAGAAAGCATTTTCAAGATAGTGGTGGGTATAGAAGTCGGATTACAAGGGGTGGAGAAGTGAGTGGGCAGTGAGAAAGTGAAGATAGTTTATGCTAGGAAATGGGGGAGAGACGCAGAGATAGCTTGGGGGATGACAGAGTTAAGAAAAGCTTTTTAAAGAATGGGGATATAGACATGTTGGTAAGCAGCAAGGAAGGAGCCAGATAAGGAGAGGTTGAAAAGTAGGGAAAGAGAGGGACTAGTCAAAAGAACAAGGTGACAAAGGATATGGGATGGTTCAAGACCCTAAATAGAGGAGTTGCTTTGGTAAGGACAAGAGTCAACTGTTCATCACAGAATGAGAAATTCATTTGAAATGAGGAGCTGGCAAAGAGAAGAGTTTTATGATAAAAGTTCTCAATTTTTTTATTCCAAACTTTTTAAACACAAAATAAAAAAGACATTTCCTTATAGATAAACAGAAAAAGAATACATGAAACTAGATTTCTATTGTGTATTGTTTGCTTTTCTTTTTAAATATATAAGTACAGCTTGTAACTTTCTAGACTATCCTACTTATCTGTGCTTCTTTCTGATCTTCCTTCTGTTTTCTTCTCTGCATTTTCTTAAAAAATCCCTCCATGACTCCTTTTCTTTCTTCCTTCCTTTTTAAAATCTCTATCTCATCTTAGTTTCCTCCATAGAATGAATGGGAAGAAGAGAAGAGGAAAGAAAGGATAAAGAAAACTCCTATAACAAATATGCATAAGTAAAACAAATTCTCATACTAGATATATTAAAAAATGTATGTCTCATTTTGCATCTCGAGTCCATCATCTCAAGAGGTGGTTAATATGAGAAGGCCTGAGGGATCTGGAAAGGGATAGTATACAGCACATGTGAAAGGGAAGGTCTGGGAAATTCTATATAGAATCTCTCAGAGGAGAAAAAAGTAATTGGCTTGTAGCAGCTGAGATTGGATTACAAATTTGTACTGGAAACAGTCAGCACTATGGGGTTCAATCGTGTAGAGAAGGCAAGCTGATGGAGGTCAACCAGAGTTGATATTTGGAAAGGAATGAGCAGTGACAGGACAATGGGGTAAGCAAGGCATTGAAGAACAGAAGATGGCATGAAGGTGAACTGGTTAAGCTTAGAAAGTGAGGACAGAGCATCCATGACTGCCTGGGGCTACAGGAAGGGTTGAGTGGAGTGATAAAAAGTATCTGTAAGTCAGGATCCAAATTTAGTCTGGCAGGCAGGCAGACATGCAAACACTTACCATGTGCCAGGTACTGTGTGAAGCTCTAGCGATACAAAGAAAGGGAAAAACAGTCCCTGTTCTCAAGGAGCACGCAGTTTAATGGGAGAATAAACAATTATATATAATACACTACAGGCAAACAAGATACAAGATAAATTGGAAATAATCTCAGCGGAAAGCCTCAGGAGTTCTGAAAAAGGATTCTTGAAGAAAGTAGAATTTGAGCTGGGACTTGTAAGAAGCCAGGGAAACTCAGAGTCCAAAATAAGGAGGAAAAGAATATAAAATATAAGCAAGGGTGTGCTAGTAAATAAATGTATGATGCACCTTTACATTTAATCTGCATGATTAACATTTTTCTTTATTATTTTTTGAGCTAAACAATCAATAAAACAATAATCAAACCTTTTCTGATTTCTAAGTTGTAAGCATTCACACTGAAATTTTAACAATGGTCTCTGGAGAACATGTTTGATCTGAGTCCAGTTCACTTCTGGGACTAATCAAGCCAACTCAAGTCAACAAACATTAATTAAGCACCTATTATGTGGCTCAGTGGTGGATAGAGCATTGGACCTAAAGTCAGGAAGACATGAATTCAAATCTGACTTCAGATACTTAAAAGTTCAGGTGACTAAGCAAGTCACATAACCCTGTCTGACTATTTCCTCATCTATAAAATTAACTGGAGAATAAATGGCAAACCACTCTGCCAAGAAAACTCCAAATGGGGTCATGAAGTGTCAGACATGACTACTCAACTGAAAGCTATATGTGTATATGTTGTATATGTGTATAGGTATATAAATATATTTTATCATACACATATATGTGTGTGTGTATGTAATGTATATGACCCTTCTGCATATTGCATCCTTAGGCAACTGCCTACCTCAATTGCTTGTCATTAATCCTGACTTGGTATCAAGCTCCACATCTCATGGGACTACATGACATAAACTCAGAAAGAATTTGTTCAAGAGAATCGGAAGTCAGGGTTGATGTGAGTAGGGTTTTCTGAAGGAGTAGGATTTGAGGGCTCTAGAGGCTATTCCATGTCAAAGGATATGAATGAACAGTTTTCAGATGAAGAAATTAAAGCCATCTATAGTCATATGAAAAATGCTCTAAATCGCTCTTGATTAAAGAATGCAAATTAAAACAACTCTGAGGTACCACCTCACAGCTATTAGACTGGTTATGATGACTGGTTAAGGTATCCAGAAAAAATAATGATAAATATTGGAGAGGATGTGGGGAAACTGGAACACTAATGCATTGTTGATGGAGATGGGAATAGATCCAGTCATTCTGGAGAGCAATTTGTACCTATGTCCAAAGGCCTATGAAACTGTGCATAGCCTTTGATCTCGCAGTGTCACTACCCAGCAGTGATCCTACTGAGATCATCCTAAAGAGATCATAAAAGAAAAGGACCCATATGTACAAAGATGTTTGTAACTTCTCTTTTTGTGGTGGCAAGGAATTGGACATTGAGGGGATGCTCTCAATTGGGGAATGGCTGAATAAGTTATGGTACATTATTGTTCTATAAGAAATGATGACTAGGCTGATTTCAGGAAAGCAAAATTTTATATGAACTGATACTGAGTGAAGTGAGCAGAATCAAGAGAACATTGTACACATTAACAAGATTATGTGATGATAGGCTATAATGAATTTGGCTCTCCTCAACTATATGATGATTCAAGTCAAATCCAATAGACTTGGGGAAAAAATGCCATCTGCATCAGAGAGATAACTATGGAGAATAAATATGGATTGAAGCATAGTATTTTTGCTTTTTGTTTGGTTTTTTCTTTCTCATGTTTTTCCATTTAGGTCTGATTTTTTAATACAACATGAAAAATATGGAAATATGTTTAAAAGGATTACACATATTTAACCTATATCAGATAGCTTGCTTTTTTGAGCAGGGGGAAGGTAAGAGATGAGAGGAGAAAAGTTGGGGACGCAAATTCTTACATAAAGAAATGTTGAAAACTATATGTATTTGGAAAATAAAATACTATTGAAAATTAAAAAAAAAAAAAGAATGAGCAGGCTGATTTCAGAAAAGCCAACAAAGACTTACATGAACTGATTATGAGTAAAATGAGCATAACCGAGAAGACATTGTACATAGTAACAGCAATATTGTGTGGTAATCAACTATAATAGATCTACCACTTCTCAACAATAAAGTGATCTAGGACAATTCCAGTAGACTTAGTATGGAAAATTCTATCCATATCTAGAGAGAGAATTATAGAGACTGAATTAGGATTGAAGCATAGTATTTTCACCTTTTTGTTTGCTTTTTCTTTCTCATAGTTTATCCCTTTTGTTCTGATTTTTCTTCCGCAACTTAACAAATATGGAAATATGTTTAGAATAATTGTATGTGTATAATCTATATCAGATTGCTTGTTGTCTTGGAGAGGAGAGAAGAAAGGGAAGGAGAAAAATTTGGAACTCAAAATCTTACAAAAATTAATGTTGAAAACTATCTTTACATGTAATTGGAAAAATAAATTACTATTGAGGAGGAAAAATTGTCTCCCTGTTTCCAGCCTAATTCCTCTTCAGTTAATCTTTTAGAGCTAAGTGGCTAAATGACCCATCATTATTATCAAATCCCTCCTCTGGTCAAAGACCTTCAGAGGCTCCCTATTGACTATTCATCTTTCATGTTGGAAACTACAGCAGGACCTGAAGACCAGCTACACATTACCTGTTAGAATTGAGTTGTCAAATACAATCCCTGCATGCAGCCCACAACACTCCCAAGTGTAACCACTACCAAATTAAAATATAATTAGGAAATATTTTATAAAATAAATTAAACTACAATAAAACATAGGATTTTTAATTAACATTTTTGAGTTCCAAATTCTTTCCCTTTTCCCAACCCTTCTCCTACCCATTGAAAAGACAAAGTAATACGATACCCATAGATAATATTACATTTTAAAACTAAATCAATATGAAGCCCACAGAGATCTTTATGTACAATTTAATTGCTTATTTCAATGTGAGCCTGACATAAATGTCTTAGAATCATAACCAGGACAGGGTGACAGAAGTGCTATAGCCAAGAATGCTGAAATCTATAGCGGGCTAATATTACTTGTGGTCTTTTAATAGGGAAAAATAATTGAATTTAGCAATAGTTATCTAAAACCAGAAGTCAACAGTTGGTGCTTCCTCCAGCCATCCTGACCTGTTGCAGCAGGGAAGTGAACTCCTCCCTGTTCCTACCTCATGGTATCCTAAGATTTTTGCCCAATGAAGTTTTGTATCCTAAAATCTAAGGACTTTTAATGCAATTATTGTGTTTAAAAATTCACCTAAAACATCTTTGACCTGAATACTATAATTATTAGTATATATAACCTCCAATTGTTATTTTAAATGAAATTTCACCCTCATAAACTCCTAGGACTGAAAGGGGTTGGAAGCAAGACTAAATTTCTCTTTCCACTTCCTTTTATCTGTCCAAAACTCATATTCATCCTTCCATGGCCTAGAATCTAGACTCAGTACAAGTTTCAACCAAATCCTTACAAAGCCTTCATTTGCTATTCTTGTCCATATCATTAATACTATCTCTGAGCCCTTCCAAACCTCAGGTTGGGTCTCTTACAACTGAGTACTTGATTCAGAGCAGGAACTAGGGTTAGCTACTGCCTGAGGTACCACACAAAGGAAGTACCAAGGGGGATGATTTAGAAACATCCCTATTTGTAATGTCAGAAAATGCTGCACTTCACAGCTGGAGTATGTATTGTGCTATAGCAAAACCTAAAAGCCTTCTATGAGCAATAATCTACAGTGCCACAATTTTATTCTCTTTCTTCCTTTTCTTCTTGCATTATTGAAAGACATCCTAATTTTCATTAATTCAATTGTTGATCTTGACTTCAGGGAAGTTAGCACATAGTAGGATCTTGATAAATGTTTTTTGACTGACTTTTCTATGCAGAAAGATGAGGATAATAGGTATAGAATTAGGCCCATTTTATCAGACACAGTCAATGTGTGGGTTTATTCTGTTTAACTGGATTTTTTTTTGTTGCAAAGGAAGATTCTATTCCATGGGTGGGTGGGTGGGTGGGTGGGTGGGGTGTCCAGCTATTGGAGAGTAATAGCAATGATTTTTTTCCTTAAAAAAATCATTACTTTTTTACTCTATTATTGTTGCCAGGAGACACTGTTTTCAAACTCTGTCCAGATCTCACAAATGCCTTATCCCAGCTCTAAATTGACCATATGTTATCTCGTATTATTTTTCATTGCTTTCAGTACAATGATACAACATCCTTATTGTTGTAAGCCTGGAAAACTTGGAAAATAGAGCTATGTCAGAAAACCAAATCGCTTGCATTTAAATTGTGCTAGGAAAATTTTGGCAAATAAGGTATGGGACACTGAAGTCCTTTCTCAAGCTGAACTGCCCAGCTGGATCAGTTCACAATTCTACCAACAACGCATTGGTGTTCTAGTTTCCCCATATCCCCTGCAACTCTCCTGCAGAGAGTACAACTCTGATGAGCTAGCTATGTAGTCCAAATGTCAAAAGTTTTCCTAAAAGACTATTTTATGGAGAATTCACACGGAGATCAGAAAAAAATAGTACCGGGCAGCTAGGTGGTATAGTGAATGGAATACTAAGCCTGGAGTCAGCAACTTGCTAGCTGGGTGATCCTGTAAAGGTCACTTAACCCCAATTGCCTCACAGAAAAAGGAAAAGAAAAGGCAATAAAAGGTCGCTGGAGAACTTGGGGATAGATTGTGAGATGTGGGAGACCTTGGCACGGAACACATCGGAGAAGATGCTGTGCTCTATGAGCAAAGCAGAATTTTCAGTAGCTCAAATATGCAAATTCTGAAACATCTTCATGGGAAATATTCAGAGACTATTTGTGTCCGACCTATGGTAGGTAGAACCTTCTGAGCTTGTATTGATCTAATAAGCTACAGTCAGATACACTGTATCTTTGACCCCAAAATAGTACTGTCATTTTGGTCCTCTTGGAGAATGGAGGACAACAAACAACCAGTTGCTTAGAGTGAATTTGTCAGAACTTCCTATAAAAGTGCAAAGTCTTTGAGGGCAGAGTTTAGTTCAATGCAATTTAATTAAGCATTTACTGTATTCAAGAACTAACTTACCTTTTGGTGTCCTCATAGAGCCTCATCCCAAATCTGAGCAAGTAGCAGATGTTTGTTTAATATTTCCTCATTGGTTGATTACTTAAATCCTTCATTCTCCTAATTACTGTTTTCTTTTAAATATCCAAATAAAATATTTCTTTAAAATAATCTATAAAACCTACAGGTTCCAGGAGTCTGGTGACCATTAATGTGTAAGTATTATTGGACTCATTTTACAGGGACAGCTAGGTGGCTGACTCAGGGAGTAGAATACCTGACCTGGAGTCAAATCCAACATCAGCCTCTAACTAGCTGTGTGAGCTTGAGCAAGTCACTTAACTCTGTTTGCTCAGTTTTCTCATTTGTAAAATAAACTGGATAAGGAAATGCAAACTGTCTCAGTATCTCTGCCAAGAAAACCCCAGATGGGGTCACAGAGTCAAATTTGACTGAAATGATACAGATAAGCAAAGTAAGGCTCAGACAGGTGAAACAACTAAAAACCAGTAATCCAGCTGGTGAGCTCAGGTGTCCTGATTTTAAATTCAGTTTCACTCCACCACACAGTCTCCAATAAGTCTCTCTATCTGTGTCTTCCTCCATTAGGCTGTAAGTTTCATAAGGACATGTATTATGTCTTATCGAACTTTTTCATCAATACCTAGTGCATTGCTCCATCTTCCCCTTTCCCAGAATATGCTTAATATGTGGTGTTGTTTTATTTTTACTGATTATCTTTTGTATTCATACCACCTTTGTTCCTGAATGTCCCTCCCCTCTACCTTGTGATTAAAAATTTAAAAAGAAAGAGAAAAGAAAAAGCAGTTTGGTAAAAACTAATAAATACCTCAATGGATTCTGACAGGGTATACAGCGTTCCACACCCACAGTTCTCCACCAGAGAAGGAAGGGGGAGAGGCATTTTCTCAGCTCTTCTCAGAGACCACACATGTCCTTTATAATTATACAGATGTTCCGGGTCATTGCTTTGTTCTTCATTTACATTGTAGTCATTGTGTATATTGTTTTCACGTTCCCGCTTACCTCATTCTATTGCATTTCACATAAGTCTTCCCAGGGTTGTTGCTTTTTAAAATGTCTTCCTGATGCCTTTTGTTTTTACACCACGGTCATTTCTGGAAATACCCACAGCCAGTCCCCGACCCTCCCCCCACTCCCACCCCCCACTGCGGAGCTGAACTCTCCCTTGAAACAGTGAAAAATTATGCTGCAAAAATACAGACTCTGCCTGACAATGGAGACAACTTTCTATTCTAGTAACCCCTTCTTCTCTTCTGAAGATCTCATAGGCTCCTAGACCTGCTTCATTGCCATTTTTTCCCCAAGTAGAGGAACCTAAACAGGTTAGTTCACTTATCCAAGGCCCTGCAAGGGGTATTTGAAGGCAGTTCTTCTCAGACCTGAGTGCTTGAAGATTCACACATTTATTACATGTGTGATCTTGAGCTCCATTTGCCTTGGAGACAGCTAGGTGGTTCAGTGGATAGAGCCTGAAGTCCAAAAGACCTGAATTCAAATTCAGCCTCAGATACTCAGATATATGGCCCTAAGCCAGTTGCTTATGTTTCCCTTAATCCATCAGAGAAGGAAATGACAAAACACTCCAGTGTCTTTGCCCAAAAAAAAAAAAAAAAAAAAATCTCATGGACACAATGGTCCATTGGGTCACAGAGAGTTGGACACAGGCGAATAACAACCACCTCTCAGGCCAAATCACTGCCCATTCCACTATATCATATTTGTAGGGGTGAGGGGGGCGGCACAGAGTGACATTCATTAGCCATCTTCCAGGATTATTATTGGTTTTCCAGTCACTTAGTTTGGTTTCACTTTAATGATCATTTTTTTAAGTAATAGCCTTTTATTTTCAAAATAAATGCCAAGACAGTTTTCAACATTCACCCTTGCAAAAGGGTGAAATTTTTTGGAAAAAATATTTTCCAAATGTTTCTGCCTCTCTTTCCTCCTCTCCCTCCTCTAGACATCAAGCAATTCAATATATTTAATGATCATTTTAAAATATATTTTGAGTGTTAGCTGAGTAAAAAGCAGCAATGCTGTTTCATTTCCTTACAGTCAGGAAGACTGAGTTTGCATCCATCCTCAGACATTTGACTAACTGTATTACCACAGACAAGTCACTAAATCCCTGTTTGCCTCAGTTTTCTCATATATAAAATGGGGAAAGTAATAACCCCTGACTTCCAGGGTTGTTATGAGGGTTGAATAAGATAAAATTTGTAAAGTGGTTAGCACAGTATATAGTAGGTACTTAACAAATGCTAGTTTTTCCCCATCTCCTTGTTCAATGTCCCTTCATGGTTGGGAACTGCCCAGCTCCACCTTCTGAGACAGAGGAGATCAGCATTGTGCTGCCCCAAAGGAGCCCCGACATCTGCACCTTCCCTCGGGTTCTGCTCTCCAGTCCCTTCTGGCCTAGTACCAAGAACGTGACCCATAGGGGATAATTTGCTAGAAATCAAGACTCCTAAGGAAAAGCTAGAGGGGCGCTTGTAGTTAGACTCTGCCTGACTCCATGGGGTTTTCTTAGCAAAGATACTGGAGAAGTTTGCCATTTCCTTCTCCAGCATGTTTCCGTGTCATAGATGAGGAACTGAGGCAGACTGATTCAGGATTAGACAGCTAGTAAATGTCTAAGGCTGGATTTGATTTCTGTTCTTCCTGACTCCAGGCCCACTGCGACACTAACCATCTTTAAGATTCCGATTCATCTTGTAACATAGAATCCAGTATACTTTCCACTCATATGGTTTTCCCACCTTGTGGTTTCAATCTCTTATTTAGATATTTGCTAATTTATAATTGGGTAAATCACTTATCTTTGAGCCTCAGGCTTCCCACTCTTAAAATGGGAATGATATTTTTATTACTTACCTCACAGGGGGATTATGAAAAAAAAATAAGTTGCAAATCTCTATGGCAGGCCTCCCTCATTTCATTGTTATCATTATTATTAATATCAAAAGTATCTCTAGGGGCTCCTCCCATGTTATGCAGAAAACACAGTGTTTCTCATCCTGGTCAGTTGCTCAACATCCTGAAAGTCACAAGCCTCTTTTGCTATCTTGTTATCTTGGTACTGCTAGACAATTATCTATTATAACACTATACTTGGGAGAAAACAACTGCTTTCTGAGCAAAAGTTGATGCTGTCCTCAGGTGATGGATGGTGGAGATGTTGTTGGAAGGACATTGACTCAATGTCAGAAAAGCTGGCTTGGATCCAGCATTTTTTTCTAAATAGATTAGGAAAGATTGAATGGTCACAGGTGTGGTAAGAAGGAACTGGATATGTACTTCCTTGAGAGATAACAAGATATGATTTCCAGGACCAAAGGTCATTTCAAATGATCCATTAGTAGAACATATCCAAAGTCTGGGTCGTGGAATTCTGCTGAGCCTACAGAGGTCAGGAATGGAGAAAGTAAAGATCCTCAAAAAAAAAAAAAATAGTCTCTAAAAAAAGAAAGAAACAAAGAAAAAAATGGCCTTTGGCCAGCTCTGGAATTATCAAGTATACAACCCAATACCCCTGTTTGAACCAAGTGTTCCCAGGAGATTGGTGATTGCCATGCAGCAAATCATGGGTCTCACTATCTGAAGGAAAGAGGTCAACCGTCTGATCTCATGCTCCTAAGACTACTTCCTCAGTCAATATCTTTGTTCTCAGCACGTTCCATCCTTCATCACAGTCCATCTATAACCATCCCATGTTGGTCAATGAGAACCCTTCATAATTTTTTTTCTTTTTCTTTTCTTTTTTTTTTTTCCCCCTGAGGCTGGGGTTAAGTGACTTGCCCAGGGTCACACAGCTAGGCAGTGTTAAGTGTCTGAGACCAGATTTGAACCCGGGTCCTCTTGAATTCAAGGCTGGTGCTCTATCCACTGAGCCACCTAGCTGCCCCTATAATTTTTAAATTTTCCTATACATGCAAAGTCCCCCAACTCATAGATCCTGAATGCCTCTACCACCACAATCCATCAAAACCTTCATCACAAATCAATATGTCAATATAGTCTGTCAATACCTATCCTTCATAATTTGCCAATATTTCTATACATATGAGTCAAACACACACAGCCCTTCAATCTCTCAACAACCATCCTTCAGAGACTATTGATAACTTCCTTCATAATTCATCAGTTATCATCATTGATAACTTCCTTCATAACTCTTCAGTCTGTCAACACGAACTTTTCACAGTTCATCATCAAATGCTCTCATACATAATCCGGCAATACCATCCATCACTCCAACAATCACCCCTTGAAAGCTCCTTAACACCCTACCACCACAATCTGTAAAAACCTTTACCATATTGTTAACGCTCCCATTTCAGTCAGCTCACCTTTCACAGTCTGTCAAAGCACTTCCTCCAACAGAATGTCAACAAGACTCTTCACAGGTTTTTCATGGCCCTACTATCATTCAGTCTATCAACACTCTCATCACAATGAGCCAACACCCACCCTGCATAATTTGTCAATATTCCTCTATTTATATGTCTTTCAACACTTCTGTTCAATCTATCAGCAACCATCCTTCACAATCAACAGCTCCCTTCCTAATATATCAATAATCCTGCTCAGACTGTCAATATTCCTTTTACAGCCCCTCCCAACCCCACTTACAGTTTATCAATACCTTCCATAGTCTGTCAACAAGTTCTCTCCATCACAATACTTTGTCAGCATTCTCACTGTACTGTCAACACTGCTCTCAATCTGTCAATATCTACTTTTCATAAATCATAGTCTGTCAATATCTCTTTAGTCTATCAACAACACCCTTCATAAGACCTGAAGACTCCCTACCACTACCCACACAATCTGTCAACACACTTGTCACAATGTGCAACATTTAGCAATGTGTCTCTCTGTCAACCCCTTTTGCAGTCTTTCAGCACCCATCTCTATCAACAACTCTCCTCACAGTCCATCAATAACCCATCTCAGTCTACCTTTAACCATCTATCAAGACATTCCTTCATTCATAACCTGTCAATCATCCTTTCAATTTGTTGGTTACTCCTCGAATCCTTCAGTACTCAACTCTACCATGCAATCGGTCAATAGTCAACTTCTCCTAATTGATCAACACCCACCTTTCCTAGTCTACCAAGACGCTCCAACAGAGCTACACAGTCTGTCAATAGCACCTTCAGTCAGTCACCAACCATTCCTCACAACTCTTTACCAATGACCCAAAATCAGTATCACCATTCACAATCCATCAACAGCCTCTGCACTCAATTTTTCCATGTCACCAATCCACACACCTCTGGGTTTTTTTTCCAAATCTTTAGGTAAAAACAATAGCTCCAGCCCACCAATAATCAGTGGACTTTCACATTAAATGATATAATTATTTCTGTTGAGGTGCCTAAGAGATATTTCCTTTTTTGTCTCCTTGACAATTTCCTAGATAAGTTGTAAATTCCCTAGCCTTTGGGCTTAACTTTTTAAAAAGAGGGTATACTTCGGAATCTAATAATGTGCAACAAGAAAATGGTATTTACACACCTATATTGTATCTGGGTTATATTGTAACATATGTAAAATGTATGGTATTGCCTGTCATGGGGGGAGGGAGTGAAGGGAGGGGGGGATAATTTGGAAAAATGAATACAAGGGATAATGTTATATAAAAAAATTACTCATGCATATATACTGTGGAAAAAAAATTCTAAATTTAAAAAAAATAAAAAAATAAAAAGAGAGTATATACGACCATCAATTCTGATGAATATGATTCCTTCCAACAATGAGATGATTGACATCAGTTCCAATGATCTTGTGATGAAGAGAGATATCTACACCCAGACAGAGGACTGTGGGAACTGAATGTGGATCACAACATAACATTCTAACTCTATTTGATAGTGTTTACTTGCATGTTGTTTTCTTACTCATTTCCTTTCCTTTTTGTTATGATTTTCTTGTGCAACTAGAGAATTGTATAAATATGTTTACATATTGGATTTAACATATATTTTAACATGTATAACATATATTGGATTGCTTGCCATCTAGGGGAAGGAGGGGGGAAATCTGAAACACAAGGCTATGTAAAGGTCAGTGTTGAAAAATTATCCCTGCATATGTTTTGAAAATAAAAGGCTTTTTTTTTTTTTTAAGAGAAAGGATATAATAATTAAATAAAGCAAAGTAGGTGCCTTCTGATTGGGACATTAGATTGTAAGCTCTTTGAGGGCAGGGATTGTTTTTGTTTTCATTTGTATGTGTATTCTCAACTCTAAGCACTGTGATGGAACATAGTACAGACTTAATAAATGTTTGTTCGATGATTGCCTGACTGAATTTTTTTTAAGTGTTACATGAATGTAATATACTATCACAGTATTGCAAGCAATATGATTATGAAGAATTGGGGAGACTGATATGAAATAAGTAGAATCAAGAAAACAGTGCAAAATGATCATACAGATGGAAAAATGAATGATCAAAGAAAACTGAACTCTGTAGAGTCCTATCTGGTCCACAGAGAGTTGAGAAAAACAGTTCCCCCTCTCTCTGCAGAGGTGGAGCATTATGGATATGGACTAATGCATATACTGTTAGGCACTTTAGGGCTTGGCAAACTTCTTTTTTTCCTCTCTTTAAAAAATGTTTTTAATTGGACGATTACCAGAGTACAAAAGGAGATAGAAATTAATGTGATATAATAGCAAATTGCATCAACAAAGTAAAATATTTTTAAGAGCTAAACTTTTTTTGTTAAAAGGTATGATCCTGGGTCAGCTAAGTGGTGCAGTGGATAGAGCACCAGCCCTGAAGTCAGGAGGACCAGAGTTCAAATCTGGTCTCAGACACTTAACACTTCCTAGCTGTGTGACCCTGGGCAACTTATTTAACCCCAATTGCCTCAGGAAAAAAAAAGGCATGATCCTCTGGGAGGAGAAAAAGGAAAGTTTACCTTGGGAAATGTAAGAGATGTAAAAATACAAAGGGGTACACAGGAGGTGGAGGAGGGAGGAAAAAAGGGAGAGGTAAGGACAGAAGGGAGAGAAAAGAGAGAAAAGGAAGAAAGGAGGGAAGGACAGAGGGGACAGGGAAAGGGAGAAGGGGAGGAAAAGGAAAAGGGAGAAAGAAGAAGAGAGGAAAATGGAGAGAGAATGAGAGAGGAAAGGAAAGAGGGGAAGGAAAGGAAAAGGGAGATAAAAAGAGAGAGGAAAAGAAAGAAGGAAAGAGAAAGAAGAAAGAGGGGAGGGAAAGGAAAGGGAAAGAGAAGGAAGAGGGGAGGGAAGAACAAAGAAGAATGGGAAGGGAAGGAGAAGAGGGAAAGGAAAGGGGAGAAGGAAAAAGAGAGAAAAATGGAAAGGGAAAGAGAGGAAATGAGAGAGGGAAAGGGAAAGAAAAGGGGAGAAAGGAAGGGAAAGGAAAAGGAAGAGAGGAAGGAGGAAAAAGGAGAGGGAGAGAAGAGGAAAAGAGAGGGAGAATGGAACAGAGATGGAAAAGGGAGAAATGGAAAGAGGGAGTCTGAACAGAGAAACTTGGAAATGGAATACACATTTGAATCCCTGAAGAGAATTCTCACTGTCCATGTAGCCCCTCTAAGGAACAATGAACCACCCAAACCACCATCAAAAGAAGAGGAACCAGATGAAGATGTAAACCAACATAAAGACACAGAACCATGGGGAGTGGATGGAGACATACTAGGAACTGGAGGGAGTCCAGCACAGTAAACATATGGCTCTTCCACCACCACCCCAAGAAAGGAGGAGCTGTGACTACATAGAGATGGGAGGAAAGGAAGGGTTGGGCACAGTTGGGGCCACGATGTGAAGGAGCAATATGAATCTATTTGTATGTGAGTCATGAAAGCTGTGTGGGTCCAGAGGGAAGGACTCTACCAAAGTGGGGGGAGAGGAAGGGTGGTACTGGATTCCTTAATAACCCTATTTTTTTTTTCAATTAGAAGATTTCTACCTAGAGTAATACTGTAAATATTTAGGTCCCTGGACAAGATAAAGCTCACCAGAAAAGATGAAAGCCTAACTAGTTTCCCCTTGCAAGAAATTAAAACCATTATAAAACTGGGTACTTAGCAAGGAGTCCAAGCAAGTGTGTGCTGGTAAATATTTAACAACCAGCTCCGGGTGGGGGTAGGGGGATATACTCACAATAAACATAAATTTAATATGCATTTTAATATCTTCTCCATTATTTCCTTAAATCTAGGCAATCAACAAAACAATATATATCAAACTCTGATTTGTAGTGTCTGCTGATTTCCAAGATGCAAAAGTGCACACACAAAAAATTTAATAATCCACTCTCTTGAGTGGATGCAAAACTGGTTCCAGCATACCCCTGAGTCTAGGCAAGCATCCCTTCTGGTGGGCCCCATCCTTCCTAGGGAAGTCTGGACAATGCTGTAGATTCCTAGGCAAAGTGGATGTCTACCACAAAAGGAAAAAGAAAAGATATCTTAATTATTTATGAGCTTGGGTGTGAATCTTATGTATTTTTGATGAGTTAAATAAAACATATCCTGGTTTTAATACTTTGTTAGCCTGGGTGCTTTTAGGGAATTGTGGGCCTAATAAGAGACATAAACCAAATTCTTATGTTTTCAGGGAAAACTCTATGAATGAATCAAAAAAACACATAAATGATTGAAAAGTTTTCTCCACCCCCAAGATTGAACCTGGTCAGTGGAAAGATGGGGCTATTTGACTTTTGTTTATGTTCTCAGCACCCAGACACATGCTTAATAGATGTGTATTAAGTTGAATGAAATCAAAGTCAGTTCTGGGGAGGTGAGAGTTGCAGTCCTAAACCAGAGGACACATGTTTTAATTCCCTTGTCTTTTTCCTTGGTCAGGGGAATCAAAATGAGTAGGTAGGAATGTGGGTTGCATTGTGGCCTCCAAACCTGATTGGCTGAAAGTGAGCCTAGCATTGTAAGGATGGGCAAATGAGCTCTAAGCAGAGCCCCCCAGGCAGGTGAATCCTGTATCAGCAGTAATTCCTAGGCATTCTGGTGTCAAAAAGGACATTCTCTTAGGGCCCTGCAAGAATCTTGGCACCAGGGAAATGTAGTTAAAGATTAGATTAGAAAGCTCAGGCACCACCCAGTCTGGAACTGGGTAGTTTTCTTTTATGAGTGCTTCTAATTACCTTAACCTGGTGTGTTATTTCTGACTGTATATATTCTTTTTCCCCTTGTAAATAAATTCTAGAAAATCCACTGTCATCGTCTGGAGTATGTGGAGACAGGGAAAGAAAAGAGAACGTCAGACTCTGTGCAATTACACTGATGATGACAGCAAGAGCTGCAGAAAGGAGAAAAGACCATTAGGAATTCAGGACGGGATGATGTAGTGGAAAGAGTATGGGATGTGAAATTGGAGAAGCTGGACTCAATACCCATCGTCCCTACTTGCTTCCCCTCACTCAGCTTGTTTCCTCTTCTATAAAATAAAGAGGTCAGAGTATGCTTTCTTGCTCTAAATTCTATAAAGCTGCACATGGATAGTTTCTAAAGTCCCTTCTAGATAAATTTTAATCCTGTCGTAAATGTAAATCCCATCTTCTCTGCACCCAGGGAGCAAAGACTCTCAAGTACCAGAAAGGTCCCAGGGATTGGTATATTCATCAGGAGATGTAAAGAAATTAGTAAAAGGTGAAAATCTTGAAACCAAGAGCAAAGTCCCTTGGAATGGGATCCCAGTGAGGTGGGGACTCCAACAATGAACTAGAGTCAAGAAGACCTAATTTTGAATCCTGCCTCAGACACTAACTAGTTATATGAGTATAGGCAAGTCATCTAGTCTCTCTCTTCTTCAGTTTCCTCATTCGTAAAAGGGAGATATCAAGGTTATCGTGAAAATAAGATGAAATAATATTTGTAAGGTTTTTTTTTGCACAGTCCTGCCACATAATAGATGATTAATAAATGCTTCTTTCCTTCCTTCCTCCTTTCTTTCCTTCTTTTTTCCCTCTCTTCCTCCCTCCTTCTTTCTTCTCTTCTTCATTCCTTTTTCCTTCCTTTCATCCTCCCTCTATCCCTTTCTTCTTTCCTACCTTCATCCTTTCTTTCCTCTTTCCCTCTCTTTTTCCCTCCTTCTATCTTTCTTCTTTCCTTTCTTCCTTTTTCTTTCCTTCTTTCTTCCCTTCCTCATTCCTTTCCTTTCTATTTTCCTTTTTCTCCCTTCTTTCTTTCTTGTTCTTTCCTTTCTTTCTTCTATCTTAACCTGAAACATATATGAATTTGCCCTTACTAGTGGGCTAAAAGAATAGCCTTATCAGTATTTAATTGTCAGTATCTAATCCAAAATGTAGAATTGTCATTCATGAATGACTCAAGGATCCATTTTGTATGATGATAAAAAGCCTTCTATTTAGCTTAGGAATTGAAAGGACTGATAGTCAATAGAGGCAGAATGTATATAAAGATGCAAGGGTAAAATCTTGTTCTCTTCCTTGACTGATTTCAAGTAAGGAAATCTTGCTGTGAGCCACCAAGAGGCGGGAGGGACAGCTGATTGTTTATCCCCCCTCCCCCTACCTGGCTACCATGTGTCCTTGACTGTATGGTGCCAATTGTGTGTGTGTGTGTGTGTGTGTGTGTGTGTGTGTGTGTGTGTGTGTGTGTGTGTTTATTCTTCCCTGGTCTTAGGTAAATTAATGTTTCCTGATAGAATCAACCAAGTTATGACTTTCCAAACTTCAAAAAGTCAAAAGAGAGAGACATTATGGCCACTAGACATTTTAGCAAGTGGAGTTGGTGGCCAAGACTGCCCTAATTTATAGCAGCAGCAGCAGCTGAGTCTGGCAAGGGGCCAGCTGAGCAGCCCTGCTTGACCCAACTCAGCAATGGATTAGTCTGACAGCTGAGATACCATGTCCTGGAAAGAACTAGCCCCCCTGATAGAGGGAGAAACTCGTCCATCACCAAGAGAATGCCCAGAAAGGAACTTCATAAGGATTGCAGCAAAGTGGAAGGCGGGGAAGATTAGCAAGGCCAGGAATCAAAAGATACCTATCAGTCCTCTATGTAGATCCAACTACCTCTGTTACATGAATTTTGAGTTCACTTCTTTAAGGGACTTTATGTATGTAAGAGAAGAGGGGACCCCTGGTTTGGAGGGAGGAGGAATATGCAACTTCCTTCCTTGTTATCTCTTCTTAGTAAATGGCTCTCTTGCCAAACTAATTGATGTCAACTTGCAAATTGATATTGGAAGGAACCCACAGGATAGGGAGATGTGAATTAGCAACACGATTAGAAGCCACTACTCAGTGTTATCCCCTAGGACCCTAAGAGGAAGAGGAATTAGCTGCCCTCTAGGAACCCAACCTGACCGGAAGAATGGAAATTGGGAAAATTCTTCTGAGGGGGGGCACATACAAAATTATAGTATTGGAAGAAAAAAGTCCAAACTAATATTTGGATATTGTAGGATCTGTGATTTCATCAGTATAGGCATTTCCTGGTGTGGGAAACTCACTCCACTGAGCAGATCACAATCCATTATGATAGAGCAGATAAATCCAGAGATCCAGAAAAGTTCAAAGTTGCCCAGACTTACACAATTTGACACCTAAAATACCATCACCTACATACACCATACTGTCCAACATGTACCTGAACCAAAATTCCCTCTCCATCATCCCCCACAGGAGCCTTGTGGCTTCACATAAACAGCCAAATGATAGGAAGATGACCAGCTCCTAAAGCAGTCCGTTACACTTTGAGATAACTCTAGTCTGGAAGTTTGTCTCTTTTAGTCAAATCTAAATAGACCTTTTCCAACTACAACCCATTGTTTATAATTCTGTCTTTGAGAGTCAAACAGAACATATTTAATCTCTCACACGGCAGCCCCTTCGGACTTTGAAGAAAATTGTTATTTCTCTCTTAATCTTTTTTACTCTATGCTCCTGAGCTAATTGCAAGGAGGAGCTGAAATCCCCAGGGACTTGGCTGGTATTAGCAGCAACTGAAGCTCAAGGAGGAATCTTTGCAGATAGACTGAGGGACCTGGAACATAAGACTGATGTGACAAATGCACAGCAATCCACCTCTCACTCCATAGTCCCAGTCAGCTGGCTTTTCCAAGTATGAAGTCATAGCATCTTAATATGCTGCCCTAAATACTTTTGAATCAAAGAATTTAGAGCTGAAAGAAACTTTAGGGAATTTCTGTTCCATCATCCAGCAAAGAGGAAAACTGAGGTTCAGAAAGACAAGTAATATGGTACCATGAAAGAGAGAAGAAGGAGGAAGAGAAGGAGGAAAAAGAGAAGGAGGAGGAAGAAAAGGAGGAGAAGAAAGAGGAAGAAGAAGAGGAGGAGAAAGAGGAGAAAGAAGGGAGGAGGAGGAGGAGAAAGAAGAGGAGGAGGAAGAGAAAAGAGAACTGAATAAGATTTCACCAGGACCTGAGTACAAAGGCTGCCTGAGACATTAGCTGGATAAGTCTTTCTATGGATCACAGTTTTCTTTATCATTTTCATAAAATGGAGGTGAAAATACTTGCTGGACAGTGCTTTGTCAAGCATGATAGATTCACCATTATCAAGTGCCTTTCCCAAGGTCATACAGTTATTAAGTTGCAAAGTCAAAATTCAAACCCACAAACTATGTCTGGAGAACTAGTATTTTCTAATATAATATGCTTTGAAATTCTAAGATTTTTTTTTCTTATTAGGTAGAGTTTGTCTCTAGCTTTTTATCTTACATTCCTTGAGCCCAGGATTTCTTTATTCTGTTCCCCATGAAACCATTGTTCCCCAATAAAAGCCAAGCTCCTCAGTCTGACATCTACAATCCTCCACAATATGTCTCTCTTTAAAAAAAATTGTTTATTTCGGTTTTAATTTATTGAATAAAACAAGCATTTCCATAACAAAGTATTTTAAAAGATGATTGCACATGAAACTGAAAATCTATTATATACAACTTTTTATTCCTTTTAAATATATAATAAAATTATCTTGTAAATTTGTTTCTTTTCTTTTTTTTCCTTTCCTCCTCCCAATCTTTCCATGTATACGTCACACTTGTCCCTTTTCAAGTGCTTTTATGTTCTAGCCAAACTGGATGACTTTCCTTACCGGCTGCCATGACTTTGCTTACATAATTCTCTCTATTTAGAACCACCCTGCTAGTCTCCTTTCTTTATCTGCATAGTCTTGGCCAATCCAGCTCAAATGCCTCCTCTCTTCTGAAGCCCTCCTGAGCCAAAAATGATCCACCCCTCCGAAACTTCAAGAATAACATATAAAAAACTAGGGGACCTTTAGGACCTACTCCTTATTTTACAGGTATGAAAACTAGGGTCCAGGGAAACTACATTTCTTGCCTAAGTTGGCATTTAGAGCCTGGTCCTCCTCTAACTGCAAAATCAATGTTCTTTCCACTGTGCTACACTGCCTGCCTTAGGATTCATCGAATTTTAGCTATCTTTTTCTTGCATCTTACTGCACCCCCCACCTCCAGAATATAAGCTCCAAGAAGGCAAGAACTATTTTTTGTTCATTTTTGTATCTTTCATGGTAACTTACCAATAGTAGGTGAACCAATAGTGCTGAGTTGCCTACCTTACCATGCCATGGAGGTAATGTTAGGTTTATTAAAGGTACGCAATTTGTCTTATGATGAGAAGAATAATAACTTTTAAATTTTCATAGTTTGGTCTTTAAAATATTAATTGTAAGACTAACTGTGTGTGTGTGTTTGTGTTTGTGTATATGTATAATTTTAAACTCCTTAAATAAAGGTAGATGAAAAAATGTTTGTTGATTGATTTAAGCCCTCTAAATTCCTTTATTTCATTTGAGCTTTACTGAAGTAGTTAGAGGTAGGCAAGATGTCCTTGTATCCCCATTTGACAGATGAGGAAACCGAGGACAAAAAAAGTCATATTGTATCTCTTAACTCTTAGTACTAGTGTCCCTGCCTAAGCTAGCCATCTGGAAGCCTTATACACTCAGCAAAGGTCTCTATGCCATCCCTGAAATTGCCCTGGGATGCCCCTCTCTTTTCTAATGAGAGTACCGAACCAATGCAACAATGATTCCTACTTACCAAAGTGGTTGGGTCAGTCCTATGGCGGTCACTGTCCTTCTTGCTGTCCTAGAAGAGCTCTCTTGGGCCCTGAGATGAGAAGGCTGGAGCTGTTAGCAACCCGGCTTTGGGCCACTTGTCACTTTTCTTGCTTAATTAACTACCCCTTCCGTTACTAAACCAGAAAATCTACTGCCTCAATCTAGAGGTTTTCCTGTTGAAGCAGCTTCTCTCTGTCCTTTGCTAATCCTAGCAAATTCTACCATGGTACCTTATATTCTGTTTAATCCAGGGGTTCTAGGTCTAGATACCCAAAAAGCTTGTCAGAGCATATGGGAAATATTTAGCAAATAATTATATTATCCTATTGAAATGACTACATTTCTTTTTGAAAAATTCTTAGATGGGTGTGTATGTACATGGTAAAAGCTAGAATTTATTTCCTTCCTTTTCAAACAGAGCCTACTACAGAAGAGAAAGTTTCCTGAAGTCCACGAGGTATGGAGACTGTAAAGGTCAAGAACTCCATTGTTGTTTGCACCCCTCAGTTTACAGGTGAGGGAATGATGTTCAGAGTGGGAAATGACCTTCTGGAGCTCATAGAGTTGGTTATTAGTAGAACCATGATTATAACCCAGGTACAACAATCCTCTCTCTCAGCCTCGTCTGAAAGGGGATAATAAAGGGCAGTTATTTATTGCTGGGAAGGGAGAGAGAAGCAAGGGCTCAGTTTATCCTTTGAAAAATCCAGATCATTTGAAGGTGATAGATACACACCAAGACAGTCCCAAGAGCCACCCAAGCCAGATTACAATGAATTGGGGAAATATTTTAACATATTTTGTTGAACATACAATAAAAATACAAAAATGTGATCTAAATCAATATGCAGTCCAGAGAGAGGACTATGGGGACTGAATGTGAAGTACAGCATAGTCTTTTCACCTAGTGGTTGCTGTTTGCTTGTTTGTTTGTTTTTTACCTTTTTTAAACCTGAGTTTTCATGTGCAACACAACAAATATGAATATGAAAGTATTTTTAGAAGAATTGCACATGTTTAATTTATATTGGATTATTTGCTATCTAGGAGAGGGGGAGCGAAGGAAAAAAATATGGAACATAAAATTTTGCAAGGATGAATGTTAAAAACTATCTTTGCATGATTTTGGAAAATAAAATGCTATTAAAAAATAAATCAATATGCAGGCCCAAAGTGATCTTTACGCATGGTTACTGACAATATTGATATAGAGGAAAAAGCACTGACTTTGGTATCAAATGTTTTGGGTTAGAAACCCAGTTTTGTTACTACTTGTATAGCATTGGGAAAGTAATTTTGCCTTTTCTAGGCTTCTGTTTTCTTATATTTCCATGCAATTAAATTCAATAAGCATTTATTAAGTGTCTACTAGGTGGTAGATGCTAGGAATACAGATACAAAAAAAAAATGAAGCCATCTCTACTCTCAAGAAACTTACAATAACAATAATAATAATAATAATAACTTTCATATAACTCTTACTATGTGCAGACACTGTGCTAAGTGCTTTACAATTATTATCTCATTTGATCCTCACAATAACCCTGGGGAATTGGAGCTATTATTATCCACATTTTACAGTGATAGAAACTGAGGCAGACAGAGATAAAGTAACTTGCCCAGGATCACACAGATACTAGCATCTGAGACTGGATTTAAAATCAGGTCTTCTAGACTCTGTGCCTGAAATGCTGAAGGAAATAATAAATAATAAATAAAATAAGGAAGGGAAGGAAGGAAGGAAGGAAGGAAGGAAGGAAGGAAGGAAGGAAGGAAGGAAGGAAGGAAGGAAGGAAGGAAGGAAGGAAGGAAGGAAGGAAGGAAGGAGGGAGGGAGGGAGGGAGGGAGGGAGAGAGGAAGGGAGGAAGGAAGGAAGGAAGGAAGGAAGGAAGGAAGGAAGGAAGGAAGGAAGGAAGGAAGGAAGGAAGGAAGGAAGGAAGGAAGGAAGGAAGGAAGGAAGGAAGGAAGGAAGGAAGGAAGGAAGGAAGGAGAGAGGGAGGGAAAATATTATTTATTAAGTACATATTCCATGGCTGGTACTATGCTGAGTGATGCAGAGGTAAAGTAACTTGTCCAGGATCACATAACTAGTCTGAGGCTGGATTTGAAATCAGGTTTTCTGATTCCAGGTCCAATATTCAATCTATTTCAAAACTAGCTGCAAAAACATCCATCCTGGAAGCAGAGCTCACGTGACTACAATGAGTCCTAGAGTAATGGCTCTCAGCCTACCTAGCCTTCCAGAGTTCTGCACATCACATTCTGGGCCATCACTGGTTATCTTGATTTTTGCTTTGCTACTGGACATCACTGACTCTGGAGGAGACTGAGGCTGGTGACTTTTTGAAGTTCTGCCTCACTTAAATCCAATTCATTGCTAAGTCAAGACATCACCTCATGATGTCATTGATCCTCTCTGAAAATAAAGGATAAACAACAACAGAAGAATAAAAACCAGACCTGTAAATTCACTGGTATGGGGAATTCCTAGGAGAGGAGACTCTCCTTTCAAAGTGGGTCAACTTCTAGTCTTAGAAAGCTGCCCAGAGCATAGGAGGGGTGTATCTTGCCAAACGTCACAGCTATTGTGTGTCTGATATTGGACCCATCAGACACATGATGAATGCTGGGTTAACAAGCCCGTTCTCTACCCCCAATGGTATGCTGCCTTTATATGCAAAATATATGCAAAGAAAATTGTTTCAAGAGCCAAAAAAATTTCTCCATTGTTAGCAACAAGAGCATTCAGAAAATGCTTTTGTATCAAGTGGTGTTTGAAGGAGCTGAGTAATAATGCAAGACAAAGAGGTAAAGAAGAAGAGTGTTCCAGGAATGAGGGTCAGAATGTGAAAAGGGAGGGAAGGGGAGTTGGAATGTCATGCTTGGGAGAGAGCAACTAGGATGTTTTCATGCTTTCATGGTTTACCAGGAATTAAAAGGAATGACATAAAATCAGGTTGAAAAATAAGCTGCAGCTGGCTCTAAATGACAAAGGGCAAGTTGACCTTGACCTCTTCTATGGGGTGATACCCTATCTTACCATGTATCCTCAGGACTATGTTTGCCATCTACCTTGTGGTGGAAGGAATTCTTACATTTGCATAGCTTGTTTTTCTCTTAACTTTCTCAAGTACTTTTCTAGCTATAATTTCATAACCACCCCATGAGGTGGGCAGAGTCAGGATTATTATCCCCATTTTGCAGATGAGAACTGAGACTAGATCTTTTAATAATTTTGTTCAATGTGTTTTTGCAAATCCAGGGCTTCTATTTCATTTTTCTTTTCATCATCATCATTGTCACTATCATTGAAATTTATTATTTCCACTCTCATAACTATTTCATTTTAGGATGAAGGTAAATAGAACACAAGATTTGGCAGGTTCTATCAGGCGAGGTCTGTGATGTGCAGATGAGTCCAGTGAAATTTGGAAAGTCATGACAAACTGAGGAGAAGATTTTGGTTTTTGTCTTTGTATTCCCAGCATCTGGCACAAGTGCCTTGCATATAGGAGGCATTTATTAAATTAATATTTTAATTAAATAATAAATGATGAGTGTTCATTGAATTGCCCCATTGTGATAGCAAATATTTTCTTTTCATTTCACCTTGTAATTTAAATATTTTAGCAATTTCAAAGATCTATGATTTCATTGGTGTCCGTATTTGCTCTCTCTAATGAGTATGTAACCCCTCCTTGTCTTCACAGATGGTCTTCATTAGCTTCTTCCTCATAAGAAGACAGGAAAACCTAAACCCATTTTAGAGCTGGAGAAAGAAATGTTCACTGAAGCTGAATAATTTTGTTGCAGGTAATCCAGGAGTTAATCTTCAGTTAAGTGAATATGCACGTATGTGGTGACCTGTGAAGAAAGAGCCTGTTTGTCAATCACCTCATAGATGGGACCTGCCCAAATACATAGGAAGCTTGATCTAGGTCTTTTTTTTTTTTTTTAATGCTTTATTATTCAAAATGGCATAGGCTACAAAGTACTAAGTTGAAACTGGACTTAAAACCAAAGAACCAAAAAAAAAAAAAAAAAGAAGAAGCAAAATAAATAAATAAATAAATTTTTAAAAAATAAAAATAAATTAAAAATTTTTTAAATTTTTTAAAAATTAAAAAAAAAACAAACCAAAAAACCAGGTCTCTGTTCTGGAGTCAAGAAGATTCTAGGAACTGTGCCACCTAAATGCCCCCTGGCATACAGTAGGTGTTTAATAAATGTCACATTTTTATAGTCTTCTCTCTGCCTACTGTGTGATTGAGACAAGTGAATTCCCCACTCTGGGTCTCAGTTTCTCCCACTGCACAACAATTTTTCTATTCTAAGGTCAGCCTGATCACGTACAGGTGTTGCCCTGTCTAGCTGCTGAGTTGAAGGGGTGACTTAACATATTAGGTCAGGGAGGCTGGGACACATGGGGTGGCAAAAGAAAGAAAAGGGTACAATTAATAGCCAATAAAGCAAATGCCCCTTTGGTTTGGACTGCATCGAGCTGGGGAAACTCAAGGACAGTGACTTCCAAGATAAAGATGAGACCAATTAGATTATTCTGATTGGGACTCTGCCAGTTTCTTATTTGAAACCCTAGCTTGGGTTGATCATGGCAGGGCTATGATGGAGACTAAGCCTGATTCTCCCTCCCCAATGCTCCTTTCTCTTCTTGTGCATCCCTGAGAATTCCAGGACTTTCACATTCCCTAAGGCCTTCTTCCACACTTCCCAGGTCTGATTTCCTCATTCCCCAAGCTCTGAGCTTCCTTCCTCCAATTTAATCCTCTTCTCAGTCTTTCTCCTCCCCCAGGCTGTTGGAACCTTTAAAAAATCTGATAAACTAATTCACACTGAGTTGTTAATGGATGACAGAGGCTTAATGCCCTGGCTCTCCTAGTAGTATTTGAGTGTTAACCTTTTAATAGTTAACTCAAAGGAATGAATTTCAACTTAGACATTTGCCAAAAGCCTACAGGGATTATATTTGTGGAGGAAGGCCGATCTTTGACAGCATTCTGGTGTAAAATACAGGGATTGCTTGAACACAATTGCTAGCACATCCAAGCCCATCCTGCTTCTGACATTATGTATAACCCTGAGCAAGTGTGCAAGTGGTGGCTCCCAACCCCATTAGAATGGAAGTTCCATGAGGACTTGATCTGGTGCATGGTACTTAATACAGTGCATGTTGATTTGACAGGCTTGCTAGGGCTGTTTCCTCAAATAAACGGCCCTTCCAGTTCTGCATCCATGGTCTTTCCTGGAGCTGCAATCACCCTATATGAATGAATGCTACCTTGACTTATTCCATTCATTCAATAGAACTGAATTAAAAGGCTTCAAATCCAGCTTTGCTTTAGTCACTGACCCAGCCTGCACTGCACACAATCCTTCATCTTCACCTCAGGCTGAACACCAACTCAGCCAACCCCACAAGCCTAAAATTCTCCCCTCCTTCTCCCCACAACAGTCAGTCTCTCCTCACCAGACTGTCCCTCCCCTCCTGCCCCAACCAAACCACATGCCTACCACATTCTGACCCTTCCCACCTCTTCAGCAAACTCCTGAATGGAAGTTCTGGCAGAAAGGAAGAGATTACCTTTAATTTTGATGTGAAAACTACCTTCTAATGGAGTTGTTTAAGCATGGAATAAATGGCCTATGACCACCTGTTGGCAGAGCACATCCCTATTTCTAAACTATTTTGGAATGTGGCCTATAATATCCCTTCCAAACCTGGAATTCCATGACTGTGTTTCTCCTCAGACCACATCCTCCCCCCCTGTTCTCCTCCCACCAAATGCCCTGCTCTTTTCCAACCTCTTCCAATGAGCCTTCTCAGAATGATCCTGAAAGCTGATTATTCCTGATGCTAAGGATGCTAGTTACCAGGGCAATTCCTCCTGACACTAACATACGAAGCTTGCAATTGCTTTAGAGGACAGCCTTGGGTTTTTCTCTATTTTTGTATAAGAATAGATGTCTTATCCCTAACCTATCTTAAGATGGAACCTCTAGGATTTAATGTTGGAGAGACCTGAGATTATTTCATCGAAGTCTACCATAGATGAAGAAACTAAGGTCCATTGAGAAAAAATGTGAATCCAGCTCTTCCAATTCCCAAAACAGTTCATTTTCCCCTTCACCAGATACTGAGATAAAACCATCTTTAAAAACAAAGCAAACCCAGACCCCAGCATCAACCCAAAGCCCCAAGGATAAAGAAGACAACAATAACATCATAGGAGTGTGGTTAGGTCAATAAGTATTATTTACTGAGCACCTGCTATATACCCAACCCTGTGTTAGGGGTCATGTAGGATACAGAGAAGTATAAGACACTGTCCCTGCCCTCAAAGAGCTTACAGTCTAGTTGAGGAGACCAAGACATACACATGAACCAGAACAAGAGAAGAGAGCCTAGAATCAAGTGCTCAATTGTGTAGTACAGAGTCCAAGTGCTTGCTGTCTACTCTCCCCTCTCTAGGGTCAGTGTCCAGGCTGGGGTTTTGTCCACAGGACTTTTGGGACAGGGCAAAATCAGGATGGAATAAAACCTGTTCCTTCTGTATGCAGTTAACAACGGCCCTTCTCACCTTCCCCAGAAAGGCCAAAACATCTTCATCACCTTGCCTCACTTCCAAACAACCGTCACCTAGTTCAGCTGCTACACAAAGTACAATGGGAAGGGTGGGGAGAAGGGAGGAGGCAGGTCAGGGGTTGGGGGCTAGAGGGTAAGGAGAAGGGTGGTGGGGGAGGGGAGAGCTGAGAAGAAAACCTAGCTATGGAAGGGCAGCTAGGTCTCTGTAGAAAGTGCAGGGCAGGACAGCACCAATAGGGACCCAGGATCCTGAGCAGCTTGGCTGGTCCACCTTTGGGGAACGGATGCCCACCTGCCTACCCAGTGCCTGGGGGCAGGCAAAGAGGGACATGACAGAGAGGGGGTGGGGGAAACGCTACAAAAACCAACTCTCTCCCCCACCTCTCAGTAGAGAGCAAAGCCAAAAGGCCACATCAGGGTGGGACCCCTGCCCTTCATCCCTTGGCTTTGGACATCTCAGAGGAGGACAGTCACTTTGTATCCTTACCAACCCTACCCTCACCCCACCCTCCCAACAAAGTGCCATCTGTTTTTATTTTTATTTTTTTCAAATTAAAATTAACTTAATTTAGAGAACCCAGGAGAATTCCACTACACCTGATGGCGTGTTTCCTAACCAGGAATTCCTGGTGTAAGGAACGACAGGCAAGGAAGCTAGCAGCATTCTGTAGCTACACCGATCTCTGGCCTGAGGCCAACTTCATTCTATCTTATAGGATAGAGGAAACATAAGACAAGGACATTTTAAATAAGGTTTCAAAACATAAAAATACCCGACAGTCCGACTTATACAGCGGGGGCGCAGCTAGCTTTCCACTGTCGTTTTTTGTGTTGTTTTTTTTTAAATATTCTCCATGCTATACAGGCCAGGGCCCACCCAGCATGAAGACAGCGTATATATACAAAGAGGAGTTTAAATTAAAATACAAACAATAATTAAAACACACACACACTGACAAACAAAAAGCTTGAGTATCTGAACAGGGGTGGTCATCATCACCCAGCCCGGAGACAGAGACTGGAGCGTCAAGTCATGGCTTTCTCTTGTAGAAGATGAGCCTTCGCTTTGAATGGTAGAAATCTGTTAAGACAGAGGGGAAAAGGTTCAAGGATGATCGGGTCAGCTTAGCCTTGCAAAGAAAAACAACACGAAGTTTATGACTTAAGCTTTTCAAAGTGTTTTTCTCACAAAAGCTCCAGGAACCAGAGAGTGAAAGTATTCACTCACATTTTACTAAGGCCCAGAGAAATTGAGTGACATGGCTATTATTGAACATTAACTGAATAACTTCAAGTAAGTCATTACCTCCTCAAGGACCTAGTTTCCTCATCGGATTTGGATTTCAACTATACAATGTAGACTTAAGATCAGATGAATTAGAGTTAGAACAGTTAGAAATTATTTAGTCCAATCTCATCTTTTTTTTTTTTTTTTACCTTTTTTTGGAGGCAATTGAGGGTTAAGTGATTTGCCCACTTACCAGTTGTTAAGTATTTAATTTGAATTCAGATCCTCATGACTCGAGTGTTCTATTCACTGCACCACCTAGCTCCCTCTGACCCCATCTTTTTACAGAATAAAGTAGTGTCCATAGAGCTTAAGGGACTTATCCCATAAGACAAGTCTTAAGTCAGAGAGCTGGAATTCAAACCCTAAATCCAGAACTCCTTACATTTTCTCATGCTGTCTCATTGAAGTTATTTCTAACTCTGATATTTGACAGTCAGGGGGAGCTGAAATAAATGACCATTGAGGTCTCTTTCTGTAATTGTAAATAGCCTATCCCCCACCCACTTACCCGTCATGCTGGTCTGCTTGTGTTTTCGGGTTGGTTGGGAGGTCCCAGCCATAGACCCTTCCTCTCGCTCTGGGGTCAGTGGTACTACAGTGCAGGAGAGCGATAGATCCACATGGTCTCCCTGGGCAGACATCTGTAGCAGGGCTGGGGAGCTGGGCCGGGGCTTTGGCCTCTTCCCCCCCAGGTCCTCCCTGCCCCACGGCCCTGTCGGGCGATATATGGAGGGTAGATCCAGGCCTCGGACCCTCTCCCAGGCATAATCGCCTTCTAGAGGGGTCTCAGTGATGAAGTCGAAGTTCCATCGGCGCTGGGCCTCCTGGGTGCAGCTCTGCATCAGGTCTTGGCAGTCTTGCTTCAGCTGCTCATGGTCCACAGGCCCAAAGAGGTTCCGGCAAAGTTTCCCACTGCAGGGGATCTGACGTGTTCTACTCGGTGACTCAGACATGCTGATGACTCTGGCTATGAGACAAAAGGACATTTAGTTGACTAGGAACCTCAGGAGCACCGATTTAGAGCTGCACCAAACTCTACAAGCCACCTCATTCAACCCCCTTTTTTGCAGATAGGATACCTGGGAAGTTAAGCCCAAAGTCTCGAGCCATTAAGTTATTCAGTTGCAATTCTGACTCCAAAAACCAGCATTTTCCTTAGTGCACCAAGCTTCCTCTCCAAAGATCCTCCCATAGACATGCTCCTCTATCCCAAATGCAGCATATACGCAACAACATTCATATATACACAGGCACAGAAACAACCTGAACCTCCTTCCCAGCTGTCACAAGCCCTCCCATTATGAACATATTATACAAGCTACTTCCTTACCTCCACTTTCTCCCCTGTAAAATGGTCACAGTAATGCTTACATTACCTACTCCTTGGAGTAGGTTTGAAGAAGAAAAGTAGAGTCCTTCCAAGCCTTACAGAAAGCTATCAATTCTGGGATAATTTGAGGGGTTCCAGGAAATCACCGGAGACAGGATGTTTATATTTACAAAAGTGCAGCGACTTTATAACAACATCTCACTGGATCCTCCCAGCAACCCCGGGGGGAAGCTAAGACTGTTATCTCCATTTCGCAGATGAGGACACTGAGGTCTAAGAGGTGTGGACTGCCGGAAGTCCCAAGACAAGAAAAAGGAAGAGCTGAGTCTCAAACTGAGATCCCCTGGCTCCCAAAACCAGGGGGAACAACCCTCCTGGAGTTGGCTTGAATACAGTAGCAGTTAAGAGATTATATATACAGAATAGCAACTAAAATCGATTTATTACCAGCTACTTCTCTTAGCTTACTGCTCAAACATGCTTGAAATTCACAAGTAGGTATGAATTACAGCACTGTAGAATATTTTAGTAAGAGCCCAGCCCAGGAAACATTTTTTACTCATTTCTCAGCTCAGGTCTTACTTCAACTAGACAATGGTACTCTTTCCTCCACAAAACTAAGCCCCAACAAGACCTTCACTAGGAAATTTGTCAATCATCCTTCCCCTTTAGCCTTCAGAACCAAGTTCAATGTCCCAACTTCCCCTTTTCAGCCCTTGACTTAAATATATTCATACATCACAGGCAAACTAGTATAAACCCCCACAGATTATAGTTATATTGAATAAGTTAGCGTATAACACTGTTTAATTCAACTGCCGGTGAACTAGTCCAACCATTCTGGAGAACAATTTGGAACTACAGTCAAAGGGTTATAAAACCTCGTGTACCCTTTGACCTAACAATCCCCCTACTAGGTATGTATCCCAAAGAGATCAAAGAAAAGAGAAAAGGATCCATCAGTATAAAAATATTTATAGTAACTCTTTTTATGGTGATAAAAAATTGGAAATCAATTGGGAATGGCTGAACAAGTTGTGGTATATAAATGTAACAGAATGCTATTGTTCTATAAGAAATGATAAGCAGAAAATCTGAGAAGATTTATATAATGAACTGATACAAAGTGAAGTGAGCAGAACCAGGAGAACATTGTGTACAGTAGTGGCAATATTGTAGCAATGATCAAATGTGGAAGATTTAGCTAATCTGATCAAGACAATGATCCAAGACAAAACCAAAACACCCATAATGAAAAATCTACTTTCAGAGAGAGAAATAATGAATATTAAGTGCAGAAGTAAAGCATACTTCCTCCCCCACACTTTATTATATTTGTATTTTCTTTTGCAATACTGCTAATAAGAAAAAATACAACACTGTTTTGCAAGAATATTACATAGTCCTTCATTTGACCTTCACAATAATATTGTAAGGTCCCTGTTTTACAGAGAAGAAAACTGAGGCTCAGAAAAATTAAGAGGCTCATCCAAGGTTACACAGCTAGTGAAAGGCAGGATTTGAACCCAGGTGTCTTCCTTTCATGTCCAATGTTCTTACCACCATACTGTGTATGTGTGTGTCTGTATGTGTATGGAAAGAGGGGAGAGGGGGGGAGGCAAGTGTCAGTTAAAATCCCACACATCTACAGGTACCCTTTTTCCTTCCCTCTAAATTTGTGTGCTTTCCCTCTGTTTTCCTATTTATTTCCTATTTATCCTGTATATAGCTTATTTGTGCATATCTGTTTGCATGTTGTCTCCCCATTAGGATAGTTGCCTCCTTAAAGGCAGGGGCTATCTTTTGCTTTTCTTTGTACCTGAAGCCCTTAGCATGTTCATGGCACAGAGAAAGTGATTAATAAATGTTAGTTGACTTACTGACAAGCCTTAACACAGACACAGACAGAAGTCAAAAAGTTAGATTGGGAGGGAACTTAAGAGGCCATCTCTATTTTACAGATGAGGAAAATAAGGCTCAGAGATTTAAGTAATATGTCCAGAGTCATACAGATAGCGAATGATTGTGGAAAAGAAGAGAAAGAGAATAAGCATTTATATAGCACCTACTGTGTGTCAGGCTTTTTTTACAAATATGATCTTATTTGATCCTTGCAAACTCTCTTTGAGGTAGATGCTATTATTACCTCCATTTTCTAGTTGATAACTATATACCGTTATATGCATATAGAGTTGTATATATAGATATATGTTATAGATATATGTATATGTATTTATAAAGTTATATACAGTTATAAATAAATATATATATATATATATATATATATATATATATATATATGTGTGTGTATATATAGTTTAAGTCTCTAAGGCCAGATCTGAATTCGGGTTTTCCCAATTCCAGGCCTCTGGAGTGGCTGGATTTGAACCCAAGTCCTCTGATAGCAAACCCAGTGCTCCTTTCCCTCCCTCTAATGCACATGGAACACACTGGGGAAACCCACATAGAATGACACAGAACACAGGACAGCTGGCCCAGACTCAAAAGCACATATGCTCACTGGCACAGGCCCACAACCACAAAGACCATGTTCTTTCTCGGGGCTTCCCCAGACTGGGATCTACCCTCCCAGGCACCTTAGTGCCAACTTGCCTCACCCAGAGTTCCTGGTTCTCTGCCCATAACCTAGACAGCCTACAACACTAAAGTGTTGAAAATAACCTTTGGGCCGTGGGGGTGGGGTGATGAGGGATATTGAACAGCTGTGTGTGTGTGTATGCCCCTTGACCAAGTCTTTCCTTGACTAAGTCAACTTAATACTTTTTCTAAAAAACACCCCACCACCACTACACCTTCCCCCCCCCCCAAGGGAAAAGAGACAAGAACTAGAATTCAAGCTTAGGCTCTGGTCCTAGCCCTGACCCAATAACTTACTTACTATATGATCTCTGCTGAGTCACTTTCTTTCTCTAGACCTCAGTTTTCTCATTTGTAAAAGGCCTCTCTCAAAAGGCAGCAGTAAAAATCAAGAAAACCCTTTGAAAAATATGAAGGATTATCCACTTCCATGTGGTCTGGACAAATTCCTTCCATCCTTTCTTTAAAGCCTCAGGCCTCCCTTCCCAGGCTTTCTACTAAGTGAAGAGGCAGGCTCCGGACATTTATTTTGTGACATTTTCTATGGGCCAAGGGAACAAATATGCCTAAGGAAAGGATCAGTAACTATAGGTGTGGGGTAGCAGTCAAGGAAGCAGAGTTGAAGTGGGATGATCTCAGTTCAAAGCTGGCTCAGTGATCTTGGGTAAATTACCTTCTCCTCAACTGAAAAGTGATGAGTAGCTTGTGGGTTGAGCTACATGCTGAATAGATATATCAGGTGATTCCAAGAGACCCGGTAGTTTCTAACTTCTAGACCCCGAGAGGCCACATTTCCAATCAACAAATCAACAAAAACCACATCCCAGCAGGCTTTCTGGTGCCCTCTACCTCCATAGCTTCCAAGGCTCCTCTTGTAACTGGCATCGGAGGAGACCAGAAAAAATTAGCTTACCTATTTATGGTGACCCTGGTACTTGCCCCCACCACACTCTGTGCCCGGCCAAAAGCCAAGATTCTCTGGGTTATTGGCAAGCTTGGGCAGGAAGTCTGTTTTTAGAAGAGCAAGTCCTGGTTTGTATCTTCCAAAGGGAAAATACCCACTCTGTTAACCCCCTATCCGCAGGGACAGGGGAAGCTTGAGTCAGTCAACAAACGTTTATGAAGTGCTTACTGTGTGCCAAACTGTGCCAAGCCTGCTTCCTATCTTGTGCTACACAGAATCATAACATGGACAAAATAGAAGAGATCTTGGGATTTCTAATCTGACTCCTTCCCACTAAAGATGAGGAGACCGAATCCAAAGGAAATAAAATATCTTGCTACAAAATTACAAAGATGGCAAAGCCTGAACAGGGTTCGGGGCAGACCCGACTCATTGCGCTCTCAGTGGCCCAAGCCCCATGCTCTACAACACTCCATTCCCATCTGGCCTGGAAGTGGGAAATAGATCCTGTGCTGACCTTCCCCATTTCTCCTCACTCTCCTTCCTCTGCCCAGGACAGTTAAGGATAGAGCCAGGTTAGGGAAAAGGAGAAGAGGGTTTATTTTTAGAGTCCTATAATCCAAGGGATATATGGAGTGGTTACCCTGGGGACTTTGTTAAGTGGTAACATCAGAGACGTTGTGACACAATGTCATGGCTGGAACACATGTTCCACAATGTGCAGAAGTTACAGAGTATCAATGCCCTGACCCAACTTTTGCCTTTGAGTTTGAATCCCTTTTAGCATTCAGTATATGGCACAGAGGATACAGTCACGAAGATCTGAGTTCAAATGTGACCTCAGACCTAGAAAAGTGACATAGCTCTGTCTGCCTCAGTTTCCTTGTCTATAAAATGAAGGGGCTCTAGTAGCTTCTTAAGGTCAGAAGTTAGTTCACTCTAGCCTTTGCATCTCCAGTGCCTAAATTCTTACCAAAATCTGAGAGTAAATGTTTGTCTATTGAGCAGCTCTGGAGTCCACGAATTTCAGGGCCCGGTCTAGTAAGGAAAGGGTTATTTTTGCAAAGTGGAGGAAAGACCGGAGCAGAGTGCGTGATGAAATGCTGGCTGATTGTACATGCCTGCTGAGCTCAGGACAGAAGGTTCTCTGGGAGTGAGACACAGGAAACAAAGACCCACAGGCAAGAGTCATTTGGGAAATTTCTTTTGAGAAATGCCGGAGTAGGGTGGCTGGGCTATTCAGCCCCAGGTCCAGGAGGGGGCGCTTGCCTCTAGGAAATCCCCCTCCCCTCACCCCACCCCCTCCCTTTTCAGCCTGCCCCGGTGCCTAGGGCAGCGGGACAGTCCAGAAGGGAGAAGTTGTACTGAGTCAGTTTCCTGAACTGCCAGCCCGCCAAAACTTGGAGGGCGGCACGTCACAGGCTCCTGGGGAGGGGCAGGGGGGAAAGAGGGTGGAGGGACGGGAGAGGGATGTGAACACGTCACGCTGAGCCAGCCGGGCTTCCGAAACTGCACATGACACTGTTGGGAAATAAGCCTCTCACTCCACACAGAGAGACACAGACAAACAAAGACGGAGCCGGGGAGGCACGGACAGACAAAGGCGGACGCGGCCAGCGGACCCGGGCGCGCATCTCCGCCACGGCTTCAGCCCCACACCCAGCCCACCCGAGGAGACAACTGGTTAAGTGGGGAATAAAAATAGCAGCGGGAAGCAAAAGCCCGACGACTAACTCCAGTTCGCTAGTCTCCGGGACGGATCTGGAGCCGAGCGGGGAGCGTACGGAAGGGCGGGGGGTGAGGAGGGGAAGAGGGGCTGCAGTTTCTAGACGTCGCCGCCTACTTAAAGTATCCAATTCAGTGCAAAGCACAGCAAAGCAATTCTACAAGTATTTACTGGGCGGGCACACACGTGACCTCCGTGTGTGAGTGTGTGCGTGTGTGTGTGCGTGCGCACGTTCCACAGGCTGGCCAGGATCTGGAGCCAGGAACCCTAGTACACAAACACACACGCCTTCGTCGTTTGCATACACACACCGGAAATACCCAACTAGGAGAGGCGCTTTCGGTTGACTCCACTACCACCCTCTCCCACCCCCCACCCTGGTCACTAGCAAACCTAGGGACTGGGGAGAGGGTGCCCTGCATGGAATATCCCCAGGTCCCACTAGGAAAGGGGACGGGAGGCTGGCTCTCCAGTCTCTTCTCCTCCCTAAGGCCCCCGCCCCCCGGGCCTGGGAGGGGCAAGGTCCGGCTCCTGACAAGGGCCGGGCGGAGAAGCCAGCAGGGGTCCAGATACAAGAGGGGGATGTCAAGGAGAAAGAAGCAGTTCGTTTCGAAAAGAAATGGTCACTCCGAGAACGCCTCGGAAAAGCGAAGGAAGACGATTGTGCCCATTTTTCAGAAGGATAACCGAGGCACAAAGACCGCAGGCACCCAGGTGCTCGGGTTTTCCAAGGCTTCTCCTCCCTGGATCGGGTGCAGACCCACAAGGCTGAAGGTTAGGGGAGGTCTCTGGCCGCAGTCCCCTCAACTCCTCTCGGGGGCCAGCCCCTTCCCCCCGCCCCATACACGCATACACACCTCCCTTTGTTAAGGGGTAGCTCCGGAGGCTGAGGCTAACAGAAGCCGCGGAGCTCTCTCCATAACCCCCCCCCCCAACTCAGCTCTCCTCCCCGGGGTGGGGCTCTGACCTCACCCCGCCCCACTCCCCGGGGTCTCCGTGTCACCCGTGAGTCACCTCCTGCTCCCCCTCCCGCTAGGGACAAGTCCCTGCACGTTCCAGGAGGCCGGTGACACCACCCTCCAGACCCGAAGCTGAGCTGGCCAAGCGGGCCGGGAGAAGGGGCTAGCCTGGGGGTGGGGCTCGAGGGACAAGGATTCCGGGCCGGGCGGGCGGGGAGGGGCACAGGGGAGGTGGCCTCGGTCCCTGTCTCCTGTGCCAGAGGAAAGAGGAGAGGGGTGGTGTCTGTCGCTGAGAGAAAGTGCGACATCGCTGTAGCCGGCTGGGATCCCTCCACTCCTCCGGGACCCACCAAAGAGCCGCTCTCCGGACCCAAGACGTTCTATTCAGGATCTAGCCCGATCGATCAGCCTGGGGATCCCCGCCCCGGGGCGGGCTTAAGCTTTTAACCTGTCGGGCATCCGCGACTCCGGAGCAGGGAAGAGTACGAAACTCAGCTCCTACCCCGCGTCCGGGCCCGGTTCGCTTTGGGAATGGGGGGATGTCTTTCTCAGATTCCAGCTCCTCGCTCTTTTCACTCCCCCAACTATGTTGGTGAGAAAGCAGGAAACGGGCGGAGTCCCTGAATCGGGAACGAGACCCCCTTCCTAACACGGACGAACTCTAGGGATATCCCGGTTCCCCCTTTCCTTTTCCCTTCTTTCTAGCCTTCTCTCCTAGGGTTCCAGAAAGTGTAAGAGAGAAAGGGCTATGCGGGTACCGGAGCTGAACCGGGCCAGGGCCGTTTAGTAGCGACCAGAGAAGAGAAATCGGTGGGGAGGGGGCGCTCCAACAAGAGGCCCCTTCTTCCCACCCCCAAGCGGGCCCACCTTCTCCAGGCAGCTCCTCGGACACCCCCCGGCCGGGGAGAATGCGGGACCCCCTCCCCTTACTTTTACACACACACACGCACGCACACACACACTCACACACACTAGAATAGAGTTAAGGGCCTTTCTAAGCCTCAAATCGTGTCTCTTTCCAGCCCCTAAGGCTTCAGCTCCATATTCCCTTACCTCAGTCTCCCTCTAGATGTCTCGATGAAGTCCTGCTAGCTCTACGTCCCTGCCCCTGCCCAGCTCTCGAACCCGGTTCGGTAGCGTCGCTCACACCTCCCCTTCTGGCTGGACTGCCCGGCTTTGGAGCCTATTATAGCTGCACAATCTCCGCCTCCACTGAGCCTCTGCTGAGCAGTCCACCTAAACCCCGCCCTCCAGGCTCAGCCGGGGGAGCAGGGCGCGGCGCCAGCCTCAGCGAGTGAGTGAGTGACAACGGGGCTGGGGACTGCGGCCGCCGGTCTCTGCAGCCTAGCCGGAGGGCTGGGGGCAGGGGCGAAGCCGGGCCCTGGCAGCCAGAAACTCTCCCTTACCCGGCCGAGACTCCCGCGCGCGCGCGCGAGCGCGCACGAACACACACACACACAAGCATACGTACTCATAGCCACACTTTTATAGTTCTGGATTTTGTCACCCGTGTCGCATTTTCCAGAAAACTTAAGCTATAAAATCAACATTCCCATTTGGAAGGAAGGAAGGGTCCTGAAAGAAAGGCAATGAGTCCCTTAACCCCTCGCTGGCTAGCTTCACAACTGCTCCGGGTAGGAATTTATCCCGAAATAGAGGGAAGAAAATTAATGTCAGTGATCACCTCTTACAGTTGCCTAATATCATTCTAATTGATGGACAGTGTTAGTGAAAATGAAAGTGCATTAATTAGAATGACACTATCACTGGTGGCCCTTTCTTAAGGCTTCCTTCCCTTCTCCTGGGAGTCCCCAAAGGACCTGGGACAAGGAGCACTAGGATATCCTGCTAGATCTGTGTGACTAGAAAATGACGTGGGCAGGTGATATTCTAAAAGTGAGGGACAGACCCAGTATCTGAGGAACATTTATCCGCCGTTAGGGTAGCTAACTCTGATAGATTTATGGAAAAACATGAACTAGAATGGCACAGAACTTGGTGCTCTGTTCTGCTCTGATTGAAGAGCTACCTGTAAAGTCCAGGCTACCTTTCTAGTCTGAGATCGAGTTCGAGCACACACTCACTGGAGTCTTTCTCGAGTCTGCTTATTTTAAGTTCTCTCCAATCTTATATACCTTAGTACCATCACATCACTACAGTACACTGAGCATGTGTCAACTGTAGAACCATTACAGCACCGTACTAAATATTAAATATATATAAACTAGAGAACCTTCATCTCATTAATTACACTGAATGTACACCCTGCTGTAAGTATCTTGGCTTCAAGTACACTTTTCTCAGAGGTCTCCAGTATCTGCGGTCCTCTACAGCTACTTGCCTCAATTAGATTTCAGATCTAATATATTGATTGCAGGAAGGAGGAAATCATAGACAGATAGGGAAGACCATATAGGCCAGCACCCTTATTCTGTGGATGACTGATCTTCAGAGTAGAGACCTGGAAAACAGCTAATGACAACCCTAGGGTTGATTGAACCTGGTCCTCTGACTTCAAATGCAGGGGTTTTCCTGCTACCCTATGTCTTTTGACCCCTAATTTGAGGCTCTTCTTACAACAATTTGGTTAACCTAGCATTCTGGCAAAATAAGAATTCCTATTCCTTACTCTTCCAGTCCAGGCTAACCCAAATGGCCAGGCTATCCCAGGGAAAACAAACTCCATTTCCATATCCTCATCCTGCAATTTTATTATGTCCTGCGCCTAGCTGAGGTTATCCCAAGTTATTCTGTGACAAAATTACTGATAAAAAATGAATGGTTCTATGAAGAGGAGAGTCAGATCTGTGTCAAGAAAACTACTCTTCCTCTGCCTCGTTAATTCCTGAGCTGCTCTGAAACAAAGAACAATATTGGGAAGCTGGCTCAGGATAGTATTGATGAATAAATAGCATCACCTGAATCCAACATTCAGGAAGCTGAGGTTTTAGAGAATGAGACTTTTCCCAGGTCACACAAAGTGGATTGACAGGACAGAACTTCTCCAAGCCAGGGCTCTGTTTTGCTATCTCTTTGTCTCCATGTGTCATCTCCGGAATGGGGATAAAGTGATTATCTCATGACCCTTTGTTTGGGAAGTGGGAAGAGGAGGGAGAGGAAGATAGTATGGATATGTTGACTTGAAAGGGGAAAAGCATTTTGAAAACACCAACCAGGAAAATTTTCCCCTGTTCTAAATTATTGCTCTTTTGGATTATTGGGAAAGAAAATATTTTGTTTCCTTGTCCTTTCCCCCATCCCAACAATGAGTCTACTTTTCTTTCCTCACTTCAGGTACCTGTAGTTTCTTTTCAAGAAACAGCTGAGAACTGACTGAGTAGGGAATCATCTGGACAGAAACTCTCAAAAAACCAAAATAGAAGCCAGTCATTGCCATAACATCTGACTGGAAAGTAATGTTAGTTCAGTGACTGCAGAGCTCTGCCCAGACTTGTCCCTTCCTCTCTCCTTTGCTCTCAGAAAAAGGCACTGGACCCTGGTTTGCTGACCCCAGCTGAAGAGCAGAGCTCCTTAATTTCTCCTGCCCTTATTAGAATGTTCGGAGCAGAAAGGAGACCTTTCTGGTAAGGATCACAGCCCCTTATCCCACCTTCATCTCCTCCAAGTGGCTAATAATTCTGATCTGTGGAGCCACTAGACCCAGGCTTTTCTGCCAGGCTACAGATTGGTCTCAGGTTTGCAAAGTGGTTTCAGAATTTAGACTCTTCCCCTAGGCAGGAGGGAGTCACAAAGGTTGAACTGGTCAAAATGGTCCCAAAGAGGGGCATCTGGAAGATACACTGTTAAGTCCAAAGACCAAGATTCAAATCCAGGTCCTGTCTCCTAAATGGGTGACCTTGAGGAAATCATTACTTTTCTGAGCCTCAATTTACTCATTTGTAAAATAGGAATATTTTCATTATCACCTCACAGGGTTGTTATGAAGGAAAGTAAATGGTAAACCTTAAAGCCTTGAGTACATGTAAATTTTTGTTAATGTTGCTGCTCTTGTTATTGTGTTTGTTATTATTGTTATTATTACTCCCTCCTAGAGCTGTAACCAGAGATATTTTCAAAGCAAATGGAGATGGGGAGGTAGTTTGGGGTGGGCCACAGCAGTGGAGGTACAGAGGACAATTTGACCTCCACTGCTGAGGACAGTTTGACCTCTGGTACAGTTATGTAAGGAGAAGGGGAGGTCTTCTTATTGTCCTTAGGGTTGAGGTGGGGGGAGTGGGGAGGCTGAACCCAACTAGAAGCCTCTGGAGATGATGTCCTTCTAGTATGATCCCCTTCGGGGGTAAAGGTCAGCCAGCCCCTTGTCAGACACAACTGAATCTCCAACAACCAAGGCCCCAGGGAACAATGAGACAAGTTTGAGATTGGGGTCACTTCAAGTAGAAAACACATTCCTGGGGACAAATGCATCCTCCTAAAGGCATCTTAAGGCAAAGCTCATATACTCCATGGTAATTATAAATCTGTCCCTTCTTTAATTCCTATTGCTTGCCAGAATTTTTTTAATTGAATCTGCTGAATTCAATCCTTAGAGATTAAAATATAGTAGGGGCTTTCACATATCTGAATGATTGCAGAGCTGTGATTCATATGTTTTGTCTGAAGGAAGAAAGAGGACCCTCACATTTGTATCTGGCCCTTGTGGTGAGACATATACCATTTATACCATTTGGAGTGTTCAAAGTGATGACTTTAAGGAACAAAACTTCTTAGCAAGACTTGGTGTCATGATAGAATTGTTGAAAAGGAAGGACATAAAATAATAAGAAGTCTGTTTTGGTATGTCATTTAATAGACATTTTCCAACTCAATTAGAAAGGTGGGATGTACAAATGACACTGGTGAGAGACTTTGTGAATGATTCTGGAACTGTGCCATTATAAAAATATTCAGCTCTTTCATCTTAGGTCCATTGTAGTTGTAAAATTAGAGAAGAATTGGTTAAGACTTCAAGGGAGTAGATGGTAGGAGGGCATGAATTAGTTTGTAGCCTTCCTTTACAGGTGGTTGCTCAAATGTATAATTTACTGCTTCATTTCAATACGAGCTCTTGGATTACAGTATCTCTTATGAAAAGATATCCTTGTCCACTCTGGGTAACAATTCCTGAAGTTCTATACAGTTTCCCAAAGATATCATTAGCACTGTAACACGCTTTTCTGTGGATAAATGATCTCATTACTAATATTAGTTGGGAATTCAGCTTTAAGGAAAAGTCTGCTTGATGTATACAATTTTGATACGTTCACTCTGATTTTGACAATTAGAAATGTCTGAATTTCATACCAGCCTAGTTTCGTTATACAGCTAGGTGGTGCTGTGGAGAGAGCACCAGATTTAGAAGTAAGAAGATCAGAGTTCAAATTCTGCTACTGATCTTTACTAACTGTAATCCCAGGAAATACAAGAATAATTATAACGACCTAATTTACAGGGTGGTTGGGAGGATCAATCCAGTTAACATGTCTGTTGTTTAGTCAGTCATTTCTAATCTTCGTGATCCCACTTGGGGTTTTCTTGGCAAAGATACTGGGTAGTTTGTCATTTCCTTCTTAGATGAGGAAACTGAGGCAAACAGGGTAAAGTGACCTGGCCAAAGTCACACAGCTAGTAAATATCTGAGGCTGGTTTTGAACTCAGGAAGATAAGTGTTCCTGAATCCAGGCTGGGCATTCTTGTCGCTGCAAAATTGAAGCAGATGGAGGTCCAAAGACTTGTCTAAGATCACAAAAGTGTCTAAAGTCAAATTTTAATTCATGGCTTCCTGAATTCAAGTCTAACGCTCTATCTACTGCACCAGCTAGATGACCTAGTACTTTATAAACCTCACTGGGTTCGCTCTTATTATTATTATTATTAATTACTTCAGACCAACATTTTTACTTAACTCTGGTCAAAATATGGCAACTTACTTAAGGGAAGATCATAGAGCAAATTGAGCCCTTGGATATTAGAGCTAAGAGAGACCTGAGTTTAACCCCAACACCAAGACTGAGTGTAATCCAGGCAAATCTCAGACTCTGGTTTCCTTATGTCACTTTTCCCTGAAGGTAAGGCATTTATTTCTATCCTCTGCATTACTTTGTTCATAGCAAACATATCATTAGTTCAAAAAGTTAACTTGGAAAATGGAGAAAATATTCTTGTGCTTCTTACTTCAGAGAATTGTTGTGAAAAAACATGTAGGAGGTACATGCTTAGTGTCTGTATTTGAAATCTAAAAACACTATAGGGAAATGTGAAAATATTTCTCTACCTTTTTTTTTCATATTGCTCACTCCCTGTCAATTGTATAGAATGATTATGAATTTAAAACTTTCTGTAACATTAAAAAATGCATTTGGATGTGAACTCACCAAAGTCCTTCTCTGATGCTATGTCATGGCCCAGAGGTGACCTGTGTTCCTAAAAACTCCATTAATTTAGCACAAACTCTAATAAACTCTCCCAAGCTATGGATCAACACTCAAGGACTCAATCTATCAGCAAGTATTTATTAAACTTACTAATATTATGTTCCATCTAGTACATACCGATGGACAGACTAAAATAAAACAGTGTTTGCCTTCAAGGGGATTCTATGGAAGGACAAGCCAAGCCAGAGAGGCTCTTTAATTAATAGACATTTTGATTTTTCCACAACCACTCCCAAGGAGGGTAATAACTTTACTAAGTCAGGGAGGGGGGCATCTTCCCCAGTGAAATCATAGGGAAGGAAAACTTCACAAGGAAAGAAGTTTTTTTTGTTTTTTTGTTGTGTTTTTTTGTTTTTAATCCTAGTGATAAGTGACAGCTTGGTGTTATACTGTGCTTCCTGGTTCTCAATTCTATGTGCCCACCTGAGGTTGGCAGGAAGAGAAGACTAGAGTTTTCCCTCTTTCAAAAACATCTCTCTCCTTCCCTTATCCCCCCCCCCCAAGTTAATCCTTTCCATAGCAATAGGACTTGTGGAAGAAGGAGCAGACTCAGACAGCCCCCTGGACAGAGCGGAATGAATTTTTATTCTGATTATATTCTTGCTGATTTAATGTCATTTACCCAGGACACCATTAGTCCTGGGCAAGCTGAGACATGCCCCAAAAGGCCTGATGGACCACACCCAAAAACAAAGGCATGTTTTTGGTCATCTGTTTAAAACTAAAAGCAGGGAGAGAATGAGGTAGTCATTGAAACTCTCAAGAGCAGAATTGCTTTCCCTGACTGCCATTAACATAGCAAATCAGGTCTCTTCTCTGGGTTTCTGTGATCCCTGGAAAATAAAGGAGCTGAATGAAATAATCCTTAAAATCATCATAGGATTATGGGGGAAACACCAAACTCAAAGTGATAGAACCCCAGTTAGAATCCCAGCTCTGCCTTGTACCACATCCCAACTTCCTTGGGCCTCAGTTTCCAAATTTATAAAATGGGGAGTTGAACTAAATGACCTCTATATTTCCTTCTAGATCTAAATCTGTTAAACCAGCTCTGACATTTTAGGGTCCTATGACATGCAATTTATTTCAGTGAGTGTGTCAACCCAAAACCAGGGAAATGAGACATATGCAGAGAGAAAGTGGAAGTCCTGGAACTGTGTAGGAGGACTTGAAGACTCTATTAAATGAAGAATGGAGTCTGCCTAGGAGAAGAGGGGAAGTATTTGGAAATTTCTAAGAATGGGTTGGGAGAGTCCCAAACAGAAAAGAAACCCAATTCTGAGCCGCCAGATTTAGGGGAATCTTCCTCTCTCTTCTTAACCAAAAAGTCCCAGTGAGAAAAGAAAAAAACATTTTTTTTACTAAAAGACCAAGGCCTGAAGTGAATATGGGCACAACATCAGAAAACAGAACACTCCTAATTGAAAATATCTCACCAATAAAGACCACTATAGAAAATAGATGCTATAAGCAAGTACTCAAGTGGCCTTGACTTCAGGTTTCCCCATGCTACTAAATCTTTTCTCTCACACCCTTGCCTCCCAACTTCCACTTCCCAACCTGTTTCTGATATCTGAAGTTCCATTGTTAGAGATTCATTCCTTTGGATAAGATATAATAAATAACATAGCCCTTCCCTCCATCATTGCAATGAACATTATTCATCATAAGCCTAGGGATAAAAATGTTAACTCATTTTATTAGGGTTTTCTTAGTTAGAAAGCCTGGTTTTGCTAGGTCTTGGTAACCTTGATTAACTTCCAACCCATAGGTTTTAGGTCTGCCCCTTCCACCAAACAGGCTGTAGGGATAAAAAGAGAATAAAGCCTACCAAGATGAACTTTGGGTAAATGAATAAACAGGAGTGTGTCCTAAACTTAATCTTGTGGGCTAGCTTCCTGCTTTCTTACCCAAAACCCAACCTGCTAGGCTTGCTACTCTTGGTCCTGGGAGCATGTCAAATCTAAGGTCCAAGGATAGCAAGCTTACCACGCTGGGTCTTGGCAAGAAGGAAGGAAACTAATCTTTGAAACTAGTTCCAGGACATACTTATTAAGGGTCAGCTTGACAAGCTTCCGACTTTTCCATTCTCAGAGCTTGTCAGTGATATGTAAAAGCATGAGAGAGAAGAACTCGACTTTCAAATTAGACAATCTTAATTATGATTCCATCTATGCCAGAATTTGTTGTGTGACTGACCAATATATTTCCTCCTGTGGGCTTCATTCCCTCTCTGGTAAAATGAACAGATGGTACCAGATGACTTCTAAAATTCCTTCTAGCTCTGACATTCCAATTGCTGTTAGCCTGGGTACGATCATAGGAGCATAGATTTGAAATCAAAAGGAATCTAGTCCGACCTTCTCTCCCTTAGGCAGGATAAAATAGACTGAGAAAGTTTAAATAACTTTCCCAAGATCACATAGGTAGTAAATGAAGACAGCTGGATTTAAACCCATAGCTCTGACTTCCCAAGTCTAATGTTCTTCCTATTGTGCTGAACTCAAGTATTTGTTTCAACCAAAGCATCCCCTTCTTCATCCTTGGGAAGTTGGTAAGGACAGTCCAGTCTCCAAATTATTTATCCCACTCTTTTCAGTCTCCAAATTATTTTCTAAAGTCATGGCTAAACACTAATACCCTGGCTACATATATTAGATGTAGGGCATAAAAAGAAATGGCATTGTCTTGGTGTACTTTGGATAAAATTGGGTAAAATGAGTAAGGCATATTATATATGATATTATTTTTTATTCTATAATATTATCTTTTTCTATATTTCTATAATAATTAATATTATACGATATTATTTTCTATAATAGTGTTTTATGCTGGACTGTGGTGGTCATAGGGCTTTAGAGATGGAAAGGAATTTTAAGGTCATTTATACCAACTCAGTTCATTTTACAGATACGGAAACTGAGGCTTTGAATTGGGAAGCAACTTGTCTTAGGTCACCCAGCTAAGAAGCAGCGAAGCCAGGATTAGAACCCAGATTCTGCTACCTTTATTCCTAAGTATCTGATAATAATATCTGAGCATAGTATGAGAAAATAATGAGGGGCCTATGACAAAACGAATGCTTCAGCAAGATAAGCACTTATATAATTTCAGTCTTCAGTAATCACAAGTCAGGCAGCAGTCAAGAATTACTCCCAATCTAGGTGAACTAAAATAATTCTCATAAATTCTTTGTGTCTCAGTTGGTACTTCCATAAAATAAGTTGGGTCATAGCTAGATCTTAGGGAAACTACTAGAGTTCTAACTGATTGCAAAGCATCACAATTAAAATGTCTTTCTTGAGCCTCTTACTAATCTCCTCAGGTTTCTGTAGCTTAATTTACCTGAACCTACAAAATTGGGAATATTCCAAAGTTGTCTGCCAGCATTCCTCCAGCTGGGGTTTTCATCCACTCTACAGATTACAGTCAGAACGTCACCCTAAGCAAATGGTTTCATTATCGCTTAGGGAATCACATGGGGATGTAGGCAGCCTGCCAAGGCCAGCCAGGTATCAATGTCTCTTATTGATTGGCTAGGCCCATGGCACATATAGTTACTTGACCAATGAGAGAGTCAGGCAGAACCAGAAGGTGAGCAGAGCCTGGGGCCCCAGGCAGATCTCCTAGGAGAGAAGGAGGCCATTCGAGGTTGGAACATTGTAAGGGAGTGTGCTGGGGAGTAAGAAGGGGGAGGAAGAGAGCTCCTGTTTCAAATATGATAGACTCCATGTGGTCACTTGGGGCTAGGGTCCAAATCAAGATAGGCTGGAAACTAGCTTTAAATTGTGAAGTACAATACCAACCAGCTTTTAGTGATCAAATAAATTTCAAGCATTCTGCTTAACTCTATACCCTCTTTCATTTTATATAACTTCTGTTTGTAGAGTTACCCCTTGAAAACACATGATCCTTTGCATAAATTATGGTTGGTTTTGGATTATGGGCAAATGGATGAATGACTTGAAGGAACCTCTAAGACCATCTTTTCTAAACTGAGGTTGCCCAGTAGGGTTATGAACTACTCGCAGTCACATAAGTAGTAGTAAGCATCAGAGACAGGTTTCAAACCTACATCCAGTCCAGGGCCTAAGTACTCCTTCCTGCAGAGAGCCCCGTCAAGCCTGATGTAATGCAGAGACTTCTCCCATCTCTGGAGTGGTGTCCTCTTTTATCCTCCCAGAGAATGGGCGTGGGATAATGCAAGGGCTTCTGGGATGTTAGGATTACTAGGTGAGAACTCAGGTTGTCTAGGAGTACTCCAACCAATGAGCTTGCTCCTTCTAGGATTCCTAAGGTGTAAACTCCCTTTACAGGTCTGAGCCAGAGAACTGTCAAGTCAACCTGAGTTCTCACCTTGTAATTGTCCAGACAACCTGAGTTCTCACCTAGTAATCCTAACAAACAACAAAGTGAAAATACTGTTCTCTGATCCACATTCAATCTCCATTGTTCTTCCTCTGGATGCAAATGGTACTTTCCATCTCAAATTTATTGGAATTGTCTTGACATTCTGTGTTCTTTCAATGCTGACATTCTATATCTTAAGGTACCTTGTACTTCTGATAATCCTGTCATTTAAGATATATGTCTTTCTCTAACTTTGCCTTCATACAACATTTCATACTTTTAGAAATCACTTTCTAGACTCATTTCATCTTTTCCCCCCTCATAATAAACTTGTGAAGTTAGGTAGGGAGACAATTATTATCAAAATTTAGACAAAAAAAATTATGAGAAATTAAGGCCCAGAAAGAGAAATGACTTGCCCAGATTTACATACTTGGTTAGTGGCAGAGCCAGGATTAGATGATAATACCCTGACTTTCCATCCCAGTGTTTTCCTACCATCCAACAAGATGTTGACTTTAAGATCTGATGAAATTCCTGGTCACTCAGTAGTTCTAGGATGTGAAGAGATTAAACAGGCTTGAAGAATCTGGTGAGGGCTTAGAAGAAGGCCCTTTTACCTTTGAGGGGATTCACTTAAAGGAGGCCTCATAAGAAATTGTGTGTTTCCTCTGGTTCAGTAGGCATGTATATCAGGGAACAGCATGGAAGCTTGGAATTGTTGGGGGTTGGGAATGTGTGGAATTGGATCTGAATTGAGAGCACCTGAATTTGCATCTGGTCTCTACTACTCTCTTACTTTCTCTTCCTAATCCAGAGTTTTCTCACATTAAAAATGAAAGGATTGGACCATGAACTCATGAAACTCTCCAGTGGGAATGAACCAGACTAGATTAAAATGTAGTTGGGAAATATTTAACAAAATAAATATATGGTAGAACATAAATAACGTCAGCATGCAGTTTCTTAAATCAATATATATCCCAGATGGATCTTTATGTATTTATATAGTAGCCCCCTTTCTATCTGATCTTGACAAGACTGAGCTACAGAATCTCTAAGAGCCCATCTAATGCTTTGTCACATGATCCTAGGGGGAGTGATTTCAGGAGCTGGGGAAAGTCCTGTCCCTTAACAGTTCCTCCTCCACCCTTCACTGATGTAAGCTGCATAATGGTTAAGACACCCTGTTATGTCAACTCTCTATGTCCCTCTATGCCTAGCATAGTGCCGTACTCATAGTGGCTGCTTTATAAATGATTGCAAAATGAAGGAATGATTCAGGAGAACTGGATCTGAATCCTGGCTTGCAAATTGAACTTCAGCTGTATAATAGATCACATTGCTATCTCAAAAGGCTATTGTGAGGGAAGAAATTTGGAAACCTTAACGCTCTACAGAAATGAGAACTATAGCTATTAACCATTTGTGCTTCAGAGAAAGTCCAGGGTAAAGCTGTTATTAATTGTATCTCAGTATGACTGAAGGAGGTAAGAGAAACTTTGGTTAGAAGTCAAATGAAATGGAATGAAAGCTCCTAGAAGGTAGAAACCTTTTGTTTGTTTTGAACAATCATTTAATAAATGCTTATTGGAAGAGGCCAGACTGCTGAAGAGAAGGAGACAAAACCAGGGGGCACAGCTTCATAGGGTCATATAGAGGGAGGAAATAAATGTTGACAGGGGAAGTAGACATTAATACTGAGGGTACTTGATACAAATTTCTGATGTCTCCCAATGTTGCCCAGGGGCTGAGTTGGCCCTGGCAGTAAGACCCCACTGGAGTAGCATTGAAAACAACCTTTTCTTTTATTCCCAATGTCCCATAACCCCACTCATACACAATACACCTTCTCCCTGGCTAGCCCGGTTACTGTCCAGAATATGCTCAGGCATGTTTCTGATTGCATCATTGCATAGGGCGGTCTCACAAATGTCCTACTGCCAGATGGGCACCGCCCACACACCCCTACATGAAGCTGAGGAATTGGATCATTCAGCGAAGCCAGGGGCCACAGGGCAAGGACAATAGAGCATTTTCTATTTTACTGGCCACATCCTCCTAGCTCTGTGTGATTTTTCCCTTTTTTGAAATAATGATAACAATAAGAATGAAAATGAACAGGAAAAGAGATGGAGGCTTGTAACTATTATTCTAGTAGAATCTGACAATCGTTGGACTTTGGAGTCCAAGATAACAACTATTCCCGGGGTTCTGAGCCCTTTTGTGTCCTAGTTCCCTTCAGAACTGGTGAATGAAGCCTATGGAATAAGTTTGTTACCTATATTCATAATTGAAGGAAATTATAAATTTCAGTTTGAAATGAATGAAAATCAAGATGTAACTTTTCCTTCTTTTTCAGGTTCATGGACACCCTAAAATTTATCCATGGACTTCTAGATAAAGAATTCCTAATTTAGTCTAACTGTTCATTTTATAGAGAAGAAAACTGAGGTTATAGAGAGGGAATGGCTTGAATATGATCACTTAATGGCAGAGGTGGAATATGGTCCAATAGAAAGAACACTGAATCTGGAGTTATGAGACTTCAAGTCTCACCTCTATTAATCTGTAAGCTTGGGCAAATGATGTAACTTCTCTGGGTTTCAGTTTTCTCAATTGTAAAATAAAGAATCTGGATTAGAGAGTACTTGACATCCCTTCCAATTCTAGATCGACAGTTCTAGAATTTGGTTCCCCTGACCTCCAGAGCAGTGTTCAAAGCTTTCCATTAAATATGGTAGCTTTGTGAACAACAGAACCTTTCAGTAGAATCAAAGAAAATATATTCCTTTCATAGTAGCAATCATGATGATAGTGCTTTGTATCTACTTTGAAAATATGTCATAAAATGTCTATTAGAGAACATTTTTAAAGGGAGGCAGGTCTTTGGTGTAAAGAATTCCCAGTAGGGAGATTCCACCACTGCTCAGAAAATCTCCAACTTCTCTCAGAGACTTGGCAATGAGTGGATCATAGAGGCAAGACTGAAACCTAGCTCCAACCCTATCTTTTTGTCACCCTAAAATCCAAATAAAACCGACCCCTTTCTGGGGGGAAAAAAGTTCTCTCATCCACTTTTTCCTCTCCTTTTCTACTCTCATCTACTCTAGTGAATGTGTTTTATAGATGGTGTCACTGATCCTCAGAAAGAGCTCAGTAAGTCAATAGTAAGTATCCAGTTACAAGTTGATCTAGAGCATCACCACTTCCATCCAGAAAGAATACATTTGTTTTTTCCATGGAACTAAGGTAAGAATTACACAAGTCTTCTTGTGTAATTCACAGAACCTTTGATTTTGAGTCACAGATTTTAATCTGAAAGGAACTTTGGGAATGAACCACTTCATTTTACAAATGAAGAAACTGAGAAAAAAAAAAAGTGAAAAGTGAAAGCTAGTAAGTGGCAAAATTGGCATTCTAACCTATGTTCTCTGACTCAGCATTCTTTCTGTTGTTCCAAAATGAATTCACAGGCAGAAGGGTCAAAGAGATAGAAGCAAAACTAGAACATTTTTATTTTCATGGAAGCCAAGGAGTGAATTTTTAAAAATTAATGGGTAGTCAAAGATTAGAGAGAGATCAAGACGAACTAAGGCACAAGGAACGATCAATTGGCTGGTCATCAGTGATGCTCAGAAAGGAAGACACAGTAAAGTGGTAGGCATAGAAGCCATGGACGATTAAGGTGCATGTAGTTCTCATCCTGAGGCAGTTAGAAGACTCAGGCACTGAGCCTGGAGTCAGGAAACCCTGAGTTCAAATGTGACCTTATATAGATTATCTGTATGACCCCAGGCAAGTCATTTTACCTCTGTTATCTTAATCCACTGAAGAAAGAAATGGCAAACCATTCCAGTATTTGCCATATTTGCCAAAGAAAACCCTATGGACAACACTGATGTACCATGGCACATGGAGTCAAGAAGACACAACTGAACACCCAAACAACAAAAGAGCAATTTATCTGAAAAGTTTTGGGGAAGCTATGTAGCCCCCCCCAAAAAAAAAAAAAAAAACCAGAAGGGAGAGATGAAAAGCAGAAATGATGGCCTTTTTTATTTCTTAATTTTCATTCCTAACTAATGTTTCAGTGAAATCCTTCCTGGAAAAGCAAGGGCTGGATTAGGTCACCCTTTTATCACAGAATAATAGTGTTAGAAGACACTTTAAACATCATTTAGTCACAGGATAAGAGGATGAAATATTTAGAGTCAGAAGGGACATTAGAAATCACCCAGAGAAGACCCCTTACTTTGCTGAAATGACTTATGCAAGATCACATAGGCAGTAAAGGACAGAGCCCAAACTGTTAGCTCAAGTCCTCTCACTCAAATCCAATACTCTTTCCATTACATGTTTCTCTATATAGAGACCCTTCTTGTTTTACTGGGAGAGAAATTGAGAGATAGGGGTGAACTTAGACAACTCACCTACTAGAGAACAGCATGGCTAAAATTTGAACTTGAGGCTTGTGACTTCTGTTTCAGGATGCTTCCAGTATGCTAGGTAAGGTTACCTCTAGCACTGTTATTGAATTTAGTCACCTAGAGTTTGTTTTCTAGTTTGTACATTCTGCTGCAATTTGAAAATGCATTCAGAGGAAAGAAGAATGTTAAAATATAGTTAAAATATAGATTCAATCAGTCATGCAATCTCTTAACAACCCAACACCTTAAAATAATCAAGATGCTCTCTCCCTCACCCTCTTTCTCTCTGTGCCTCTGTCATTCTCTGTTTCTTTCTGTCTTTGTCTCTCTGTCTCTGAGTCTCTGTCTGTCTGTGTCTCTCTGTCACACACACACACACACACACACACACACACACACACACACACACACACAGTTTATTACAGCAGGGAGCCCAGCCCATGAAAAGACCCTAAGAAAATGATCCAGGAAGCCACAGGTCGTGGGAACTTTATGTCTAACCTGTGGACTAAATGTGACATTGTTTAAAGATAATTGTGTTGCAGATGGAGGGGCATTGTCTGAGATCACACATGGTTTGCATGAGAATAGAATGAAATGAACTCATTTTTCCTTTAAAAAATAAAAAATGTAATCTTGTTCACCCTTACTACAAACATATTATCTATATACAAGCATATCTGCAGGATATCCAGATGGAGCAAGCTATATGCTATCTTATCATATAAGGCTTTTCTCCCCACCTGGAGGTGGTATAGTACATAGTGTGCTGGATCTGCATTCAGATAGACATAACAGCAAATCTGCTCAGACCCTAAGCAAGTCACTTTATTCTGTTTACCTCAATTTCTTCCTCTGTTAAAATGAGCTGGAGATGGAAATAGCAAAAGCTACAACAAAAGATTGTTGGCTCTTTTTTGCTAGGGACTACGCCTTATATCAGCTCCTATCCTCCAAGGTTTAGCATAGTGTTAGGTCCTTTGAAAGTATCCAGCCGATTATAACAGAAAGAACATGGAACCCACCCAAATTCCAGTTGCGTTGTTTGCCAGCAGCATGACAAATCAGCTCACCTCTCCTACTCTCAGCTTTCTCATCTGTCAAATGGGAGTAATGCCAGTCCACCCACCTGATAGCACTGTTGTGGGAAAGTGTTTTGTAAACCTTGAAACTGTATATAAATGAATGCTATTTTTAATAATCTATACTTTGTTGGAGGAGAGATTGGTGCAGGGCCCCATTTGGTCCAAGGAGTGCCCAGCCAGGGGCAAGGCTGGGTAGACAGCCAGCTGCTGAGTCTGCCTATGGGGTAGGGTTGGGTGTGGCCACACCTCATTAGGTACTTAATAAAAGGTTTCTGATGTTGAGATACAGGTGGCTCCCTAATCCAAACATCTCAACCAGGGAAGTAGTGTGGAGAATTGGAGAGAGAGCTGGCTTTGGAAGGAAAAAAATCTCAGTTGGAATGCTAACTAGCTCTGCCACTTAGTAACTACTTGAGGTTGGGTAAGCTGTTTAACCATTGTGATCTGGGAGGGAAATAATGGATTTGACGCAGGTTCAAATACCAGCTTTATCATTACTTACAAGTCAATCTCTATGGGCCTTATGTTCCTCACCTATGAAATAAGGGAATTCACTCAAGGTTCTCACTAAATTCAGGCTCCTGTGATGTCTTCCCATTCCTTTGTTGTCTCCTTGTCAAGCAGGTGATATTAATAACAACAGCCCTACTTGACTCACAGGATAGTGATGTCATTAGGAGCTAGACTTTTAGTTTCACTAATATAATGAACTCTCGATTGAAGAAACTCTCTCTACCATAATGCATGGACAACTTAGACCTGGGTTCTTCCTTGCTCCTACCCTCAATGATTAGATTGCAAGGGATCTGAGTTGGGGCAAATGCATTTCTTTTCTTTAACTTCCAACTTAAACTTAACATTTTCTTCAATTATTGAAAAATATTCTGAGAAGGAGTTTATAGGCTTCACACACTAAAACCTTAAGAACCCCTGTTTTAGAATAACATCCAGTTGTCTGTATATTTGTTTGCATCAGACTCCTTGTGACCCTATTTGGGGTTTTCTTGGCAAAAATATTGGAGTGGTTTTGTCATTTCCTTCTCCAGCTCATTTTACAGAAGAAGAAACTGAGGCAAGCGGCATGACTGATTGAGTCTGCTAGTGTGAAAGGTCAGATTTCAATGCAGTTCTATTCTGACTGCAGAGCAAGCATTCTGTCTTCCTCAGCACCTCCATGCCTTGCTCTGTAAATACAAAACACTGGGGATATGTGAAGTATAGGGAGAGAACAGGCAAGGGGGGAGGAAGAAGGTTCGTACCTGTCCAGATAACTAGTTGTGGTCACTGTGTGCCCAGAATGTCAGACCTTTGAGACCGGCTAATCTAATTCTCTCATTTTATAGAGTGGAAAACTGAAGTCCAGAATGTTGAAACATTTTAGTTAAGGCCATCCAAGTACAGACACAGCTCTTCCCAAAGGGCCCACCCCTCTCACCCCATATCCTGGGAGAAAGATTTCTGGGTCTCAGAGACCTTTCTTTCCTCCAGACCGGGAAAGGGCCTCAGTGTCTGCTGGGGGGGACAGTCTGCTGGGAGAAGAAGGTTCCCTCCCTGCTCTAGCATTTTGTTCCAGTACTAATAAGCAGGGGCCGGACAAGGCAGGAGCCACACTCAAGACTCTGACCTCGCTCCAGCTGATCTGAAATTCCGAGTGCAGGAAGCTGTCAGACGGTGAGTTTGAGGGGTGAGTCACCTCAGCCCCTGCCCTTCGAGGGGGGCCCTGGCTGGGGCAGGGGGCGGCGCCAGGGCCAGGGCGAGCAGCCGGCTACGGGGACATGCCCAGGCTTAGATCCTCCAGTCCCATGCTGGGGTGTTTACAAGCCTCTCACATGGGTTCCTGTTTTCCCTGTCTGCAGAAGGACACCAGCCTCGGAAAAGACAGCCTTCTGGGACATGTGGGCCACACCTGCACATCCATCAGAGCCGCTGGGATGGAGAGGGGGAGGGAGGCTTGCAGGGATGGGGAGTGAAGAGTGCCACGGGCTTGCCTAGGAACCAGAGACAGGAAAGTCCGACGGGAGGGTGTCCTGCTTTAAAGCAAGCAGGAACGGAAGTGAGGGGCAGAGGCAGAGCTCCCTGGCTCAGGTTTCCCCTCCCCCTCCTTTCCCTTCCCCCAGCCCTGTCACGTGAGCTAGGGCCAACACCCTCCCCCACCCTCCCTAGGCTCAGCTAAGGATTTTCCAGTTAGAAGGGACCTTAAGAGATCTGTCCCCTGCCAAGCCAGAGCAGTCCCTGTACCTCCTCAATGGTGCAGGGGGATTAGGGTTTCCAGAGGGCAGCATTTGTGGAGCACGTGTTTATTAAGCACTAGGCGGGTGCCTAGCACCAGCATCCTCGGCCCTGCTGAGGGGGGACGGAAGGACCAGAGGGGACGGTCCCTGCCCTCTTACAGGCTTATGGTTTGGAGGGGAAGGAAAGTTATCCTTAGGTGTTACGTTTAGGCAAACTGTTACAAAGTAACACACTGACAAGTAGAAGATACAGTTGAAAAGTATCAATTATGGGAGGGGGGCCTTGAAGGAGAGAGACTTTCTTTACAAAAAGGGGGGGGCAGTATTGTGAACATTTATGGCTAGTCACAATTAATGCCTTTCTTTTCTTCCTCCTTCCTCTTTGTTCTCTGTTACTAGGGTCCCTTGATGAGGTGAGGGAGGGAGGAGGGCTAGCTGCAGAAATGAAAATGATATAAGATCAAAAAAGATGTCAATAACATTTAAAAAATTTAAATTGTAAGAAAGAAAAAAAGACCGGCATCAGGAGACTTGGATTGGAGGGCTAGCTCAGTTTCTTCAGCTGTAAAATGGGTAATAACCCTTGCACCTCTAGGGAATATTGGGAGGAATCTGGCCTACTGAACCTTAAAGGGCTGCAAAATTATGAGTTATTCATGAAACATAAAATTTGGATGCGCAACAAAAAAGGAGAGAAGAAGAGAACAGTAATGAACAAAAGTATAGAAATGTGTGTGAGCAAGGCCCTTTCAAAATGAGAGGAGGAGAACTGCCTGTTTGGACCTTAGCCTCAGTTGGTGAGAAGGGCAAAGCCCACCTGAGGAAGACTCTTCCATGGCCTGTTCTGGGATCAAGTGAAAGGAACCCCAGAAGTTGAGGTCTAATCCTTTTATCTTAAAAGAAATTGAGACCAACAGACAAAGGTTCTTAAGCTGTGGTCCTCGAACATATTTTTAAAATAGTTTGATAACTATATTTCAAAGTAACTGGTTTTCTTTTTCCTCCTACACATTTTATCTCATTTATTTAAAACACTCTGAGGAGTCCATAGATTTCAGTGTCTTAGGGGGTTCATGACAAATAAAAAAGTTAAGAACTCCTGCAGGATGGGTTGACAAGGTACACAGTGAAAGAGGTGGGAGGTGAGCCAGTATTTGCTCAGACACCAGACACAGCACTCTTTCTATTATAATACACCCTGCTATTAGACTGAGACATTTGGATTTGATCCCATAGTCAGTAAGGAGCCATTTTAGGCTCTTCAAAAGAGAATGTCAGAGCTGGAAGACTTCATGAAGATCACCTGAGGCAACCCCTGCATTTTACAGATGGGGAAACTGAGACCTAAAGAGATGAAATGTCCTATCAGTGGTCACATAAAGCATCAGTGACACGGCTTGGATTTGAGTTACTGGCTCATAGAATATTAACACTAGAAGAAACCTCTGAGATTATCAAACTCAGAGTCCTCGTTTTCCCTTAAGGAAGCAATTTATTTAAGCTAGTTAGTGGCAGGACTAGAATCCAGGTCTTTGGACCCACAGTAATGGGGGAGAGTGGAAAGGAACTATAGATAAGGGAGAGAGGAATAGAAAGATCAAGTTTGCCTCCTAACTTTGCTACTTATTAACTAGTTCAATTCCACCTTCAATTCAACAAATTTTGATTAAATGCCTACTGTGTGTGTCAGGCATTGCATTAAGTGCTGATTGTGTGACCCACCATAGATGCATCTGAGTCCTGGCCCTCAGTTTCCTTGTCTTTAAAATAAGGAGATTGAACCCATAAACTCTAGCATTTCTCCAGCCCTGACATTTTCTGATGGACTGTATCTCCCAAAGGAAAGGAGTGTGTGTCTGAGGCAGAGGGTAGGGGGGTGGGATGGTGCTGAAAATAAACTTCTCTGATTTCACAGTTTTGCCCTTGAACATTGTGGGGCCAACCAACCAGCTGTTCTGGGGATTACCGGCGCCCACAGTGACACTCCCTTGCAAAGGCTGCAAGTGGCCTCCCCACTCCCCAGGCTCAAAGGTTGTCTTCGTTCAGCTGAGAACACACTGCTCATTCTCCACGGATATTGTTCAGCCTCCTCCACCATCCCCCCAGGGAGAGTCATCAGAGCAGGGTGCCACAGCTGGTATCCCTGCCCCAGCCCTCCCCACCACACCACCCTGACAGCCCTTCTCTGCTGTGTGGATGAGGGAGAGCCTCCCGTCCACCTGCCAAGGCCCAGTGGGGCCCTCAGCCAGATTCCAAAACTCTGAAACAGGTCCAACTGCTTAGAAGGTGCCGGCTGCTTTCATCAGGAATGCTAGTGCCTGTTTCAGCAGCTGGGAGGGGACCAGAGAGCATGGCTTGGGTGGTTCTGGGTCACTTCATAGAATGGGAGGATGTTAGAGCTGAACCTGAGGGACTGTCTAGTCTCCCTCCTTCATTTTAGTGGAGAAAAAATGAAGGCCCACAGAAAGGGCTCACCTCGTGAGGAGGAAGTAGGTTTTGGACCTGAACCCAAGTCCTCTGACATTGCAGTCCAGTGATCTGTCCACTATAAGCAAACTCTCGAGCCAGAGGGCCATTTGTGGAGAGAGAAAAAAAGAGCCACTAGCTTTGAAATCAATCGGAGGCAGGGCCCTGGGCCAACAAGGACCTTGCACCTGTCTTAATGGCTGGGTTATGGATCCATCAGGAATTTCAGCTATTCCAGGGACTTCCAAGTCCTCGGCCTAGGAGTGGTTTTGTTTGCCTGGCATTGAGAAAGAACACCTCTCAGAAAAAAAGGGTGAGGTCTGGCTTGGAGAAAAACAACCTGACAGAGGGTGTGGTGTCCAGAGCTCTCCCTCCCCTTTGGGGAGCGGCAGCTGTGGTCCTGGACTAGGAGGCAGAGATCTGGTTGTACCAATCATCACTCACCTCTCCTAGTGGACCTCAGTTTCCTCTTCTGTCAAAATGAGCACTTTGCAGTTGGTGGTCTCTGAAGTTCTTTCCCAGAGTCTAGGATTCTAGGAAGTGGGGTGCTGCTCTTGGCTTCAGTCACTGAGAAGACTGTGCTCAATTCTGACTAGGCAGCTGGGCAGGTTTTAGTCAGGGTTCCCAAAGGAGACAGCAGTGGGTGAAAGAAAGTTCTGTGTTAGGCTGGTGTTTAAACCCAAGACTAACAGTCTGTCCCAAATTCAACTCCACCCATCCAAACCACTATTATCAAGGCAGTTAAGTCTTATTATAGACTTCGCTTTATACCTTATTTTTTAACAGTGTGATACATAAACAGTAGCAGATGGTTTTAATTGCCAGAGCATAAGACACATAAGATAATAAATACACACACACACACACACACACACACACACACACACACACACACCCAGAGTATAAATTGAGTTTCCCACACTGTATTTTTGAAGAGCCTGGTGTTCTACAAAATGTGAATAGGGGTTTCATGAGCATTTCCAAGCTCATGCTATTTTTATCTTTAAAAATAGTATATATAAATATATCAGACCAAGTATCCTAAATACTTATTAAGTGGGGAAATTTTTCCAGTATGAAAAGAGACTTAACAGTATTTTGCTCCAAAACGTCCCCCACTAGTTATCCCCCTATAATCCTTAGCCTGTTCCACATCACTTCCCAAGCCAGCCCCTTAGAGGCAGGAACCATTTTATTTTTGTCTTCTAGCATGGTTCCTAGCACACAGTAAGTACTAAATAAACTAATTTTGAAAAAGTGAATCATTTTAATTTTGAGGCAGCTCAGCGTAGGAAAAAGAGCACTAGCATGAGTTCAAATCCAGCCTTTGATTATTACAGTCTGTGTGTTCTTGAAAAAAATCTTTCATCCTCCCCAGTCCTTACTTTCCTTATTTGTAAAATGAGAGCAGTTGGACCAAACAAGTTCCAGGTCAAAATTTGCCCAATGAGCTTCCCTCAAAACTACCACAGTGACCTGTGTAAAAATGTCAAGACTCAGGCAATGATTTCTGACATTTGTTCTGTCTCTAAAGCTGGAAAAAGCACTTCCCTATGCAGCCTTATGTTAATAGAATTATTATTTTCCTCATTTTACAAATGAGGGAACTGAAACTCAGAGAAGTGACTTGCCCAGGATCATACAGCTAATAAATAATAAAACTCCAGGTCTGCATAGTGGATAAAGGACCCACGTTAGAGTTAGGAAGATTTAAATTTAAATCCACACTTTGACATGTACTAACTGTGTGACTGTGGGCAAATCACTTAATTTACGTTTGCCTCACTTCCCTCACTGTAAAATGTAGATAACATCTCTAGTAGTTTTAATCCATATTTGCCATTGGACCCAGATGGCTCTAGAGGAGAAAGTAAGGCAGGTGCCCTCGCACAGCCCTCCCTCACTTAAATCCAATTCACTTGCTTGTCACCTCTTTGAGAATGAAGGACAAACAACAACAATAATAGCTTACAAGGTTCAAATGAGATAATAATTATAATTTGCTTAGCACAGTACTTGCTACATAGTGAGTACTCTATAAATGATCATCATTATCCCACCATAAGCTTGTAACCTGAAGAAATGAATCAGGATCCCCATCCCATAAATACACTCATATTGTGACCATTGGTGGTTTTCCTCTCATGGCAGAAGAGGAGAAAGAACAGAAATAGTAGAAGAAAAAGTCCAGCCTTATAGCCAGAATTGGTCCTCACTGAAATTTCCAAGAACTTGAAGTCTGAGGCAACAATATGCCCTAGATTTTTCAAGGTAGTTCAACTCAAGCTAAAACAAGTGCACCTCCAAGCAAAATTTTGCAGATTATCCTTTGGCAGATTATGCTACAATTTTTAGTTCAGAAAGAATTTGTTGTTGCGACTCTTCATGACCTCATTTTACAGAAGACAAAACTGAGGCAAACAGGATAAAATAACTTGCCCAGGGCCACACAGCTAGGAAGTGTCTGGGGCTGGATTTGGTGGGGAGGAGTGAAGAATGTATCCATAACACTTTTAAATTTAATTTATACTAACATTTCCTCTATCTTTTTTTTTTTTTTTTAATATTTAGACAATCAACAAAACAGTAATCAAGTCTTGATTTGCAGCTTTTGTTGATTTCTGAGGTCTAAGGCGTCACAGCAGAAGTGTGGGACATGACTGAAATAACCAAACTAAAATACTAGCACTGAAAATTCAACAATCAGCTCTCCCCTATTAGAGCAGTTTTAGCACACTGCTATGGTGGGATTCTGAATCCAAAGCTCGGCGATTCCAAATCCAGTGAAGCCTATAAAACAAAACATATCCTTCATTTCATCAGTGAAATTTTATTTTATTACAACAAACTAGGTAGATGGGATGTGAAGCTCTGAAATAATTGCAGGAGGATATTTTTTCCTACTAAATGTATGATCCAGACTAGGTCCAGTAGAAGGGAAGAACAGTGAGAATGCAAACTGGAAGACCTGGGGAGGTATTGTCTAAAGGAGTTTTGGATTGGGAGTAAGAATCCCTATGTGTGTTCTTGATTCAGCCCTGCTTCTTGCTACCGATATGACTTCAGGCAAATCCCTTAACCTTTCTGGGCCTGATTTTCTCACCTATAAAATCAGGGAATTGGGCCAAATAGTTTCTGAGGTCCCTTTCAGTTCTAGAGCTTTAATTCCATGAGCCTTTTAAATTCCATTTAAGCTGGCGCTTGAAGGGTGAGGGAGGTATTGAAGGCAATATTTTATTATTTTATGGTATTTATCTTATTTTCTTATCTTATGTTAATCATAAAGCATAGCTGGGAGGAACTTTAAGGGCCATCTTGCCCAACTTCCTCATTTTGTAAAGAAACTGGGCTCCGGAGAAGGCCAGAGATTTGTCTCATACATTGTTTAGTCCTGTCTGTCTCTGGGCCTGGTGTTCTATTCACTGTGTCACCTAGCTGCTCCCTCATACTCCTTTTTTTTCCCTCCAAGCTAATCTGGTCTTCCCAAGCAGATTGCAAGGCACCACTGTCCCTGAATTTCCTATTCTAGAGCTGAACACAGGACAGCTGACTCTATTGATCTTTGCATTTTAACAGGGAACCCCTGAAAACTTAAGCCTTAACTCAACAGGCTGAAACTCAAATGATGGCATTTCAGGAATCACCAACAGGAGATCTGGGGCCAGAGGACTGTGTACCGGGCCAGCCAGCTTCATTGTGGGATCTGGTCCAAGTTACCCCACCCTTCAGTGACTCGACTTTACCCTTTGCCTATGAAACATCCCTTCTTCAGACTAACACTCAGTGACCTGGAGGAATAGCCCCGTCATTCTTGAGCCCGTGAGGCCCTGAGGCAGCAGGAAGAGAGCCCTAGTGGCTGGTTGCCCAATAGAGTGGGTAGTAACCCAGATGGGGACACCAGGCTAAATACCAGCATAAACAGTGTATTGTGAACCCCCACTCCATCCCACCCTCCCCCCAACTCCCTGGAAGGGAAATTCAAATCATATTCATTAAGCTCTTCTGGTCCAGCAGATCACCCTCTTTCCCTCCACCCCCCATTGCAGATTATACTGAATGGCCCTTACATTCATGGGGATAAGGGTGGGGGGGAGAGTCTCCCTCCCGGGCAGGCTCCCGAGGTGCCCTATTAAGTGTTTTTTTCTCCTAATAAGATTTTCCCAGGAAAGAAAGATGAGGATGACACAACTGTGAATGCTTGATTAACTGGGGCCCCTTGAAAACTTGGACACTTTTCACCGACCCTTTCACTGCCAAGCCACCATGTGCCCAGGGCTCTGGACCCACCAGGGAGGCTCCCAAGGGCAGCAGAGTTTAAAAAATGACACACACAACCCCCCATCTCAACACAAGGAGAAGCACCAAATCCCTAGTGGGCCCTTGGTGGCTGGCACAGGAGGGGCTTAGATCCCTGGATGGGGGTGGTGGAGGTGGGGGGAGGCAGGGAGAAGGGGGCTGCTCTGCCAGGAGAACGGATGGTCATTACTCTAATTGCTTCAGAGTGGAAATGTTCCAGAATCGGGAGCCAAAGGCATTTTTGTTGTCTGCAAACAGGGCATCTCTGTGGCAGGGAGGGCCGGATTTTTTTTTTTTTTTTTTTTTTTTTGCTGATTCATTGCAAAGCCAGTCTCAGCCCCTGGTGAGCCTGGGGGACCAGTCCTGAAATATCTGTTTTGCCTTTGCCCAGACTAAGAGACAGGTGAATGGGCCAACTCCTCTCTGAAGAAACAAAAGCAGGAGAAGTCCCAAGGAGACTTCTCAGGTCTGACTGTAGCTGGGTCTTGGAATTGAAGAGGGAGAAGTCATAGGATGATTGAGTTTATTGTTTCCCTATCAGACTATAAATTCTGTGAGGGCACTGACTATGTCTTATTCATCTTGGTGTCGTCTTCCAAAATGCCTAGTACAGTGTTGAGAAGTTAAAAATAATCATAATTATTATCACCTTTGCAATCACAGACTATTAATTATAAAGATGTGCCTAAGTGGTAGAGTAGGTAGAGGTCAGACTTGGAGTCAGGAAGATTCTTCTTTGTAAGTTCAAATCTGGCCTCAGATACTAACTGTGTGATCCTGGGCAAATCACTTTACTCTGTTTACCTCAGTTTTCTCTCTTGTAAAATGAGCTGAGAATGAAATGGCAAAGTAACTCTCTAGTATGTCTGCTAAGAAAAATACAAATAAGACAACAACAAAATTAATTATAAGAGAATAATTATAAGGTAAATATTTGTCCCAAGCTCTTTCTATCTCAATCTCATTGAAAAATATAATAACCGTCTGATAATAATAATAAATTCTAGTGATTGTACAAGTAATAAAACACAGGGCTCACTAACCTAAGACAACTATAGGAACACTGAGACTTCCTTACCAGAAAGGAGGCAAAGGTTTGAAAATTTTTTAAAGCACAAAAATGAATGTCACAAAGTTACAGAAATATTTTTCAGAAGAAACAGACATAACTTCACCATTTAGACCGTGAATTCTTTGAAAACAGAAAGTGCTTCCCTTGGTGCCTGTGCAATGCCCGGCATATGATGTTTTGTTATTGTTTAGTCATTTTTTCAGTCAGATATGATTTTTTGTGACCCCAATTGGATTTTTCTTGTCAGAAATACTGTAGTGATTTACTATTTCCTTCTCCACTTCTTTTGACAGATGAGGAAACTGAGGCAAACAGAGTTAAGTGCCTTGGCCAGGGCTACACAGTTAGCAAATGCCTGAGGCCAGATTTAGTTAATGATGATGAGTCTTCTTGACTCCAGGTCCAGGACTCTATTCATTGGATCACCTCGCTGCTGTCTGACATATAATAAATGCTAGTTTATTGATTGATTCATTAAGTGCAGCAAAAGTAAATCCATGCCATTGAATTGGTATATTGTAACCAAAAGAGATTTACTTCCAAATGTAAACAGCTAAGATTCAACATTGAAGTAAAAAAGCCCACCATGGGTGACATCCTCATCAACTCAGCCAACAACACCTAACAAAGAGGATTCTAATCAATGGTTATTATCGCTAGGATTTGTTTGTGGAAATGGAGAATTTTGGGATGATATTCAAGATTTTGTCATGGCTTAAGGAGTCTAGATTTATCTATTAATGTAAATTATATGTAGAAATGATAGAATCAATGTAACACGTTAACTTCGGTCTATAAAAATTTGGCTCTTTCTGAATACCTAACCTACTGTTTAAAATTATCTACCAGAAGTTTACTATCTTTCATATACTGATAAACTATTACAAATCTAGATCTCAAAGCATTCTGGAGAACTCAATCATATACTAGAAGACTATTTTCACTGTATTTAATATCCTAATCTCTAAAGTACATGGAATGTAAAGCTTTCAAAATATAGAAACTTAGTGGAAATGTTAAAAACATTTGGGAATAAGACAAGGTACATGTAATCCCTCTCATGATGTCTACTTATGTGAGTTGTCCTGAAAGATGCTCTTATTGGCCTTCCAAAAGATGAACTTTCCTCACAACACTCTTATTCAAATATAATTTGTTGTTGAATTGTTTCAATCGTGTCCGATTCTGTGTGACCCCATTTGGGGTCTTCTTGTCTAAGATACTGGAGTGGTTTGCTATTTTCTTTTCCAGTTCAAATACAGAGGAAGAAACTGAGGCAAATAGGGTGAAGCGACTTACGCAGGATTACACAGCTAGTAAGTGTCTAAGGACAGATTTGAATTCATCTGTGCAATAATCTATGTAATATTAAATATAAAAACAATAGGATGGCAAATTGTCCTCAGACCTTACTATCTGAACCCCAAATGAGAGATCAAAGTCATTACTACTACTATTACTGGTACTGTTATTCATATTTATGTAATATTTTAAGGTTTATATTATTCCCAATCCTGGGAAAGAGGTAACATGTACTCAATTTTTTCTTCTTCAATTGGGGAAATGAAGCAGTCCCTATAATTAACATACTTTTTCACTTAGAGAAATAAAGCAACATGTCTGTTTATCTACAGGTATCTGGGTAAGGTACTTAAAAAGGAATTAAATGGTTTCTGGTCTTCCTGGAAAGGAGAGTTCATTAGTGCTGTGCCCTCAGGATAATTCAAGAATGTTTCCATTGTACTAACAAGGGGTTATATTTAACCTAAATTCCTATTTGTTAGTTTTAGAGACCTAAAAGAAGATTAGATCTACTCATTCTTTTAGCGATTAATGATGTACCCGTGTCACATGGGAAAACTGAGACTAAGTGATCTGTTTCAGATGGGGAAACTGAGGCTGAGAGAAGTTAAGTGATTTGACCAAAGTAGGCAATAGCAAGAACTAGAATCTGTTATCTTACATTAAATGGAATACTCCTTCCACTTATATCACATGGTCTCCTGTATTCTGATTTTTAGGTGCATTGATTATGGTCAATAAGATATATTATCATCTTCCTGTTGACCAAGAAGCACTTCTTCATTGATTGCTTGCTGCCCTACTAGTAGCCTGAGAGGTCATCATCCATCTGCTGCCTCCATGGCAGTAATAAAACTTCCACAGAAGAACTTAGCAGAAAGTTGAGGAGTGCCTGATATTTCATGTAGTCTATAGGTTAACCCTAAATTTCCTTTTCAACATTATGGCACTCCTCTTCACTTTCCACCCCATCCCAACTCTGGACTGTTTGTACTTCCCTCATCTCATCCTGACAGTCCCCGTTCCTCTCTGGAAAAACTGAACCCCCATACATTCCCACCCACCACCCTCCCAATCCCTGAAAATAATATTTCTCCAAATCTTCACTTACTTCTTACCTCTACTAAACTCAGAGATTAACTCTACATTCCCCAACACAGGCCTGAAGCTTTCCCTGATCCCCTAGCAGGAAATGGACTCTCCCTTCTCAAATCTTTCATAATTCCTATTTTGGATTTTTCCTATGAACCTAGACTCATTAGACTTGAACTATTAGAGTTCAAAGGAACTTTAGACCAATAATTCTCAAAGGGTAGTGGGAGGATCCCTTGGGGACTCTGTGATCCTTTCAGAGGGTCATCAAGGTCAAATAAATATTTATTAGGCACCTAATAAGAGTCAGGCACTGTGTAAAATGATGGGGATACAAAAAGAGGAAAAATCTCTCTGCCCTCAGGGAGCCCATATTAAGGAGTCAATAAGCAAGCATATATATGAGTGTAAATGCACATTATACATACATGTGTGTATATGTATATATATATATATATATATACATATATATAGCAACATTGTATATGCATACATACATGCAGAAAATTTGAGAGAGTTTGAGAGGAAAAAAGATAAGAAGGAGAGAGAACTAGAAAGAGAAAAGAAGGAGGAAGAGCAGGAGAAAGAGGAAAAAGGAGGAGAAAGAAGAGGAGAAGAAGAAAAGAAAGAGGAGGAAGGGGAGGAGAAAGTGAAGAAAGGACAGAGAGAGACATACAGAGAGAAACAGACAGAATGAGACATACACAGAATAAAAAGAAATGATGAATAAGAGACTGGAAAGCCTTTCTATAAAAGTTGAAATTTTAGATGTGATTTAAAGAAGTCAATATATTTTGGGATAGAAGCTGAGGAACTAGAATATTTCTTGCTTGAGGAGTAACCAGAGAAAATGCCTTGAACTAAGAGATGAAAGACTGGAGAATTCAGCAAGATGAGTGGAAAGAGATCTGGACATAAAATCAAAGATACCAGGCTCAGATTCTGCCTCTTCTACTTAGGTGCAGGTCACTTCATCTGTGTAGACTTCAGTTTCCACAATTATAAAATGAGGAAACTAACCCAGGACTCAGTGACTCAGGAACCCTCTCCCCTCCCATACTAAATCTATGTAGTCCAAATCTTTCATTTATATTAAAAAGGAAAGAATAAATATTTTTAAGCACCTAATAATGTGCTAGGTACTGTGCTAAGCACTTAAAAAAAACAAACAAACAAATATGGCTTCATTGGAGCCTCACAGCAACACTTCAAGATGAGTGTTATTGTTATCCCCATTTTATAGTTTAAGAAACTTGTCCTGGACCACACAATTAGTAAGTGTCTAAGAATGGATCTGAACTCAGGACTTCTTGCCTCTAAATGCAGTGCTCTGCCCACTGCACCCACTTCCATCCTCTACTTGAGGAACCTGAATTTGGAGGCTGGGGTTGGGATGGGAGCTCTGGAAACTAGTTGGTGCTAATATCTTGGGGGCTGACCAAATTAGAACTGAAACTTCAGGATAGATAATGTGGAAAGAATAGGGGCAGGAAGAATTATGTTCTGGGACATATGAAGACCTAGAGTCCATTTTGTTTTTTTTAAATACCAGCTGTTGGAGCTGTGGATACCACTTGTCTTTCTCCCATCTGCTATCTCAGAGCAACTCTAGTCACCTGATCAACCCAAAGCCTCTGCAAATTCCGATTGCTCATTCCTTAGAAACAACTCATTTGGCAGTAAGAAAAGGGATTCTGTTAGCTAGTGTAGTGGGATGTTGGGGGGAGGGGGAAAGGGGAGAGAAAAAGTGATGTTAATCAGAACTCCTCCAATTGATTGATCTCCCCCCCCCATCCAGTTGACGTGGGTACAGAAGGTAATGGAGGAGGAACAAATATTGAAGATCACAACTGAAGTGTTTAAAAACATAAATATTTATATTCTTTGTCCCACCTTAGAAAAAGGGAAGATGTCCTTCAGAGCAAACTTGATGGACTTATGTAAGGGGCAGCTTGTCACAGGCTGATCCAATACCCTTGGTGATTTAAAAAAAAAAATTTTTTTTTTTGCAAACTTCTCAGTGAATAGTCAGATAGAGAGCTCTGAGGAATTTGATCCCTGGCAGCAGAGAGAGAACCCGCCCTGGAGGAAGGACCCCGCTTTTGAGAGGACAATCATTCTTATTTTCCCTAGTGCTTCTGTCAGAGGGCAACAGAGGAGGCAAGAGACGTTTCTTTTCTATTTTGCAGTAGAGCTACTTGCTCAATAGGAGACAACCCATCCAGCCAGGGTACAGGTTCAGAAAGAGACGTGAGGAGTGGGACTCCAGCAGCGGAGAAGAGAGACTCACATCCGTGGAAGAATTGTTTCTGGTGGTTGGGAGTTGAGCAGCAGAGAGAATCGGGGTTAGATGCTAGCTGAGTGACCTACCAAGCACAGGTCTCAGCTGGGAGGAAAGCAAAGTGAGGACACCGGAGGAAGAGAAAGGACAATCAAGGATCTGCCGTGCCAGAGGCATTGTTGTTGTTAGTCCTTTGATCTTCTAGAGGACCTATGACATCAGAAAGGCTAGTCTTGACTTGCAAGAGAATTAGATAAGTTATTCTGGATGCGGCTTTCCTTAAGAATGTGTCTCTCTACTAAAGTGCTCTGAATGCCCACTCTTTCCACCAGAAATATGCATATTTGTGGGACATTGTAGTCCAGACTTATGGAGGAAATCTTCTGTTTTTATTATGACCTTTTTAGTCAATATCTTTGCTGTGAACTAACTGTGCCCACTAGCATACTATTAAAAGTAATTTAACTGGTGAGGGTTTGTGAGCTACAGTGTGGACCCACAAAGGATCTTGAGCCCGAAAAACCCATTTTCTGCTTTTGAGTTTGAGTTAGGAGGGAACCCAGAGAGGTTACTACATCAGGATGTTTATGTGTAGGATGATAGAATGTCTGAGCTGGAGATCTAAGGCCAACTAGTCAAACCCCCACATTTTATAGCAGAGGAAACTGAGACACATCTAGGTGGCAGGTGACTCAAGGAAACAAAACTACTTAGTGTTAGAACCAAGAAAAGAATCCAAGTGCCTGGACTTTCAGCCTAGTGGTGACTCCATCCACTGCCCTCTGGACATTTCAAAGCCAAATTCATCCTAGGATGATTATGACTCAAAAGGTTTAATGCCTCTTAGAGACATTCACATTTTTTAAAAATTAGTCTAAATGAAGAAGTATGAGGAAGCTCCACAAGCCAAGGAGAGGGCCCCTAAAAATGTTTCATGGATGTCTTTTTTTTAACAATGATACTGGAGAAGTTTTATTTGTGTTGTTGGCAGAAAGGGAAGGGGGATAAGTAGTAAGAGAGGTGTTTTGTCCCAAAGACAAGACTATGAGTAGGAATGTGCTGGATATCATTCTAATAGGCTGTTAAATTTAAATTTTCAGTGTGAACAATTATACCTTAGAAATTGTAAATGCTACAGATCTGGGTTAGACATAATGCTTTGATGATTATCTGGAATTAAGAAAGTGATAGAGAAAATGTAAATAGTGCAGAGTAAACTTAAAAGTTTATGATGCACACTTCAGAGAACATTGAATATTTACCAGTACTTCCAAGGCTTCGGGACTCCATAAAGTTGCCCCCAAACATTTTAGAATTTCAGTTTTTACCCTCAGGAAATCCTCTGCTTCTTTTCTCATACAAATTTCTCCCTCAGTTCTCACTTTTCCCTCTTTCCTTTCTCCAGTCTGGCCTCCAACTACTGTCCTCAGCCTCAAGGGAAAACAAACACACCACCACAAAACACAACACAACCATTCTCTTCCCATAAATCTACTAAAAGACAGGCGCCTAGGGACCAATCCCTTGGGGCCATAGCCACTCCATTGGCTTATGATTGGAGCTGAGAAGCTCTGCGAAAGTGCCTCCCTGGGCTTCAGCTTTCCTTTTCCCTGGCCTGTAAAATGGGCCTAATCATACCTTTCCCCTAGTCAGTCAAGGAGTGGGAGTTAATTGGTGTCTGCTAAGCCTTAGAAATCTCAGATGAGGTCTTGGGGATGGGTTACACAGGAGACTCTCAATAATTGAGACCATATTTATATAGCGGTTTATAGCTGCCAGATGCTTTCACATAAAGTCTTTCATTTGATCCTCTCAACAATCTTTTGAGATAACGATAAAAACAACAACAATAATAATAATAGCATGTATTTCCATAGGTGCAAAACACTTCATAATCTCACACGTCCCTCACAATGATCCTGGAATGTAAGTGTCTATTGTTAACCTTATTTTACACACGAACAAACCGAGGCTTAGGTGGAATGACTTGCCCAAGATAATAGAGCCAGTCAGTGAAGTTAGAATTAGAACCCAAATTTTGAGCCCATTGCTCCTACCATCAATCCCAAAGATTCTAGACTCCTTGATATATCAAACACCTAACTCATTGCAGCTAGCTTATCATAGTATCACCAATTTGATAATAGCTAACTAATATTGTTTTGGAGTTTTAAGATTTGCTAAGTGGTATTATTTATGGCATGACATAAACTTTAGTAGTTAACTTTAAAAACTAACATGTTGGTTTACTTAAAACTGAGGTCCTTTAGTGTGTTGCATGAATAAAAATAATGTTCTTTTTTAAAAAGCATTTTATTTTCAAAATAAAAATAAAAGAGAAACCCCCCTTTTAAAAAATTTTCCGGAGGTGTATATATTCTAATGAAATGTCACACACACACACACACACACACACACACACACACACACACACCCATGCCAAAGGGAGATTTGAACCTAATTCCTCTTAATACAGAAAGGACCCTCTTTCTACTGTCCCAAGGTGTTCTCTCATTGTTCTCTCATCTCTCCTGGCACGTGGAAATAGAGATACAGAGAAGAAATGCCTGCCCCAAGTCACAAAATCAAGTAGCAGAATTAGAATTTGAACTCAGTTCCTTTACTTCACAACTATATTCATTCACTGAGATTCTTTATTCAATTCACTCAATAAATATTTCCCACTTACCTCCTTTAATTTCCCAGAGTATCAAATGAGATGGAAATAAGCAAAACTCTGATTCTAATTATTGCATAATATCTTATTGTCTCTCTGTGTATGTCTGTTAGTCTCTCTGTCTCTCTCTCTCTCTGTATGTGTGTGTCTGTCTTTCTGTCTGTCAGCCTGTCTAGTTCTAGGACTTGGGAAAACAAGTCCAGGTCAAAATGGAAAGCCCGAGACTCAGAACTCAATTAGTCAACCAACAAATATTTATCGGCATCTAATTCATGCCAGGTACTTTATGAGTCACTAAAGATACCAGACAAAAAAAGAAAGTTCCTGTCCTTGAAAAGCTTCCATTCTACAGGCACAGGCAATATGGAACTATAAAAGTCTATATTAAAGATGTAAATCAAGGCATAGGCGACAAAGAGCTACCCTTGAAACCCTTCTGGGTTAAAACCCATCTCTTACATATATTGGTTATGTGACTCTGGGCAAGTAATTCAATTTCTCTGTTCTGTACTTAGCTCTCTCTAAGACCAAGTTCTGGAGAAGGTGCTGACCCACATTGGTAGAATTTTTCTTCCCTGTAAGTTCCCTATACTAGTTCACAAAATTTTGTTCTTAGAATCCCTTTATACTAACAAAAATTATTGAGGATCTGCCCAAAGAGTTTGTGGTTATGGAGTTATATTTATAAATATTCACCATGTTAGAAATAAAAACTAATTTTGAATTTCTAAAACCCTCTAAAAGAACCCCAGGATTCTCTGGACCACACTTTGAGAACTACTGCGCTATATTAATGAAATTACAGATCCTACTCAACACCCCCTAATACAAAATAAACACCAGGTAATTATAGAAAGAGAGTGATAGGAGTAAAAATAGGTCCCAGTTCCCTGGACTTTAATAATACCTTACATTTGTGTATCTGCTCATAAACGCTTGTTGATGATGGTGATGGTTAACAAAGTACTCTCACATCCATTATTTCCTTTTGATCCTCATGACCCTGTGCTGAGAAGGAGGGATCATTATTTTCATTTTACAGATGAGCAAACAGAGGCTAAGGAGAGGAGATTCAACCTGCCTCAAGATTACAAGGCTTGTTAGTATAGCAGAGCCAAGATTAGAATCCAGGTCAGAGAATTATAGAATTTAAGGGGCTTTTACCAGTATTTCAACCCTAAATAACCCTTATTGTTTTATAGAAAGAAAAGTGGCCTGTGCTTTACTAAGGAGCATTTATTGAAGGTATTCTCTATGGAAGGCAAAAATGAAAGTCCCTGCTCATTAAGAGTCTCCATTATACTAGGGTGAAACAACATGCAAACTAATTTGATGCAAATTTGATGAAAAGTAATTTCAGGGGGTAGGAACAGGGGCACAATAATTGGGGTGGAGTGGGGCTGGGGAGATAAGGAGAGGCCTCAGGAGGTGGCCCCGAGCCAAGCCAGGAAACCACCTGAGTATACAAGTCGTAGGTAAGGAGACAGTACATTCCAGTGATGGGTACAAAGGCAAAGAGAGGGAATGGAGTCTTGTATCCAGGGAATGAGGTAAGTCAGTTTGGCTGGAGCTTAGAAGGTAAGAAAGAAGGTAATGTCAAATTAGTAATATTACAGATTATAGCCCAGTGGGCTTTAAATATAAAATCTCAGGAGGAAGAGGTTGATATTTTATGGTACAGGCAATAGGAGTGACATAAGAAGATTGGTAACATGGTCAGATTTGTCAGTGACAGAACTGAGACTAAAACTGAGATCAATTGATTACTGCACTTCTATGTATAACTTGACTTTGTATTTTAAGCATCCAGGCATTGGTCTTTGCATCCCAGACACCCAGCACATAGTGGTTGCTTCTCCTTTGTGGGGTTCATCTTTGCCTCCCAGGTACCCAGCACATAGTGGGTGCTTAATAAACATTTTGCTTGATTACTTGTAGGGCACTGACTCTAAAGGGACTGCTAGAGTTCTGGGACAGGAGTCTTTTGGTCTTAGAGATGAGGAATCTGAATAGGGCAGTTTTCAAGAGTCCCAACTGGTCCCTGGAAAATTTGGGTCAACAGCTAAGCCAAGTGAACAAAGGAAACCCCAACCCCACGTGCTGCCAATCCCCTTAGGGGAAAAGCCAAGACAAACATTATTCTGTTTGTGTCAGCTAGGCTTGAGAGATTCCAGCTCAGCAGCCTCGGAGTTAGCCCCAGGAGGAGGCAGGGATATGACCATGGTTGCCGCTACCTCTGATGAACGGAGTTCCAGGGACTGTGATCCTCTCTGGAATTTTCCCAGACACCTCTCAGTGATCCACACCTCTCTCTGAGTTGCCCTGTCTGTAGCACCTCCGGTTTCCTTTAGCTATTTCAGAATTCCTTTGTCTTAAAACTACAGAACCAGGATCTAAGTTTTAAACCTAGACCACCACACGTCCCTCTCTTCTTCCTCTCCCTCCTCCTCCCCTCCATCCAGGGGAAATGTATTTGCAATCTCAGAGGTCCTGGGTGCAAATTCTCTGGATCTTACCTTTCCCATCTATAAAATGATCCCCAAGATCCCTAGCAATTCAAAATAAATAACAGTTTCTCAGGTCCTTTCTACCTCTAAAATCCCTTAAAAAGAGGTTCCCGATAAATCTGTGTTAATGGATCAGTTGCGCTGATAGACACTCTTGGGCCAGTGCTGAGGTCCCCCCTTCCCAGGACACACACACACACACACACACACACACACACACACACACACACACACACACACTGCATCCCACTAAGCATTTGAAATGTCAGCTTGAAATTCTGCTGAGCCCTAAAGAGTAGAGCTGGAGGCGGCATCCCTCCCTACAATCCATGGGCATTTGAAATGCCTGTGGAGAGAAAAACTGCCAGCTGACATTTACAGGGGCCGTGGGCTACAGAAAAGGGACGTGACTGGAGCCAGCCCCCTCCCTCTGGAGTTTCTGTATGAGACGATGACATGACTGGATGCTGCTGTGGCAGCAATGGCAGGATTTTCCCCACGGGGTTGCCCACATGACACAATTCCCCATTTAAGCAGCAGCCCCTTGCTGGCAGCCACTTCCTCATCAGCTAACCTTGTCCCACTTGGGGGAAGCTGAACCTTCAGGTACTGGTCAGAATCATTAAGCACTCCCAAGCCAAAGAGTTTACCTAATTTAGTCCCTTCATAGTTTCTCCTGCTCCCATTTTTCCCATCCTTAAAAGTTGGAGACCCCTCCCCCATTCAAGAAATTCAGGGAAAACCATGATATGGTACAATGAGTAACTAAGAATCAATAGATTTGGATTCTAATTCTGGCCAGACACTATGTTATTATATGTCCCTGGTTAAATAACTTCCTTCTCAGCTTCAATTTCCTCATCTATAAAATAGGAAATTGGACTAATCTCTCAGCTAGGGTCCAGGATCTTAAAACACAAAATCTTTGACAACAATATTTTGTAGAAATATTTTTATTTGTAATTCTACCTATTTTTTTTTGATTAAAAAATGCAAAAAAATGCAATGCTTACACTTCATCCGACTGTCAAGGAAGGACGCAAATGTTAAGAATCCCTGCTTAGGTTGAGATGTTCACCAAATTTTGAACCTGTGTTTGAAAGTGATTCTGTTTAAACAAATTTTAAATATCAGAATGCTAAAAAAAAAAAAAAAAAATTAGTAATAGTAGTCTTTGAAATAAGCAGGCTTGTGAGAATTGTTGGGAGCTTGCTAGAGTTAATAGGAAACTTTGAGCAATTTGACATTAATTAACTTTTTCCCAAGGCTGGCCTCAAGTGTGGGGACTTGGGCAGGATAAGCAGGTGTCAGGTAGAGAGAAAAATTGTCTGAATGGAAAAACCCAGGGGTTCCTGCTGCTGCTGAGGAGGGGGTGGAAGGGGGGATGGGACACATTCAGTCTGAGGACAATGGCCAGACACTGCCTTGCTATTAAGGAAGGGGGGGGCCTCAGCTCCTCCTCCTTCCCTTTCCCAGTCCCCCTAGTTATTTTCCTGCCCCAATCTTCAAAAGGAACCTCCCAGACGACAACACCCAGCACCAGGCAAGCTGGCTGGCTTTGCTACCTCCTTTGTCTCCACATCCCATTGGCTGGATGGCATTGGCTGTGCCTGATTTTAGGTGTTGGAGGGGAGGGGGGGGTTGGCCACATCTTTCGTCTTCTGGTTCTTCCTCTCTTGCCCCTCCCTCGATGCTACTTCTTTCTCTCCCATCCTACCCTCACCTTGGACAGCGGCGGTTTCTTCATCTTAGCCCCTTGAATTTCTACCCCTAATTTGGATGCTACGGCAGCCAGGTTATATTTCGGTATGTCAACTGGGGAAGATGAGGAAGGTCAGATGCTGCAAAAATATTCTTCTTTGTGATGGTACTGGGGGAGGGGAGGCTGGGAGGGAAGGGAGGCTTGGGTTTGGTTATAAGGAAAAGGCAGCACAATAAATTTAAGGTTGAAGGCAGAGTCCCACCCAAAAGGGAATATTCACTCATTTATTCATTCAAGGAGAGTTTATTAAGCTTCTGCAATGATCTATCAGTGCCTACTGAGCTAAGCACTGCAGACACAAAGACAAAACATAAAATAAATCTTGCTCTCAGAAAGCTATTCACCATATCCCTCCATCATAAACAAAGTTGAAAAAAGAGATCTTCCAGGTCATCTGATCCAACTCCCTTATTTTACAGATGTGAAAACTGAGGGAGGTATTAAGCACTGAAGCCCAAATTCAGACCCTAGTCTTTGGTGTCCAAAGCCAGGGCTTTTTTCCTTTGTTCCATAATGCCTCCTAAAGAACATACACATAAAATAAAAATATTAAATACAAATCAATTTCTAGGAGAAGAGCTTTGGCATTCTCCAATCTTAAAATAACAATAATGGACAATTATGCAGTGCCTTAAAAATGCAAAGAGTTTTACATATATTATCTCATTTAAGCCTTTAAACAACTTGGTAAGGTAGCCATAGGTATTTTTGTCTCCATTTTACAAGGAGAAGGAGGTTAGGGGACTTTCCCAGAGAGATGACATATACTATAGCACTCTTGTTTTAAAGAAAACAGTGTTTGTTTGCAATAAAAACAAAACCCTATTATAGGTACACACACAGAGATATGTGTAGGAACTGTGATTGCATCTGTCAGGGGATGTATATACATTCAGTGTTTAACCATAATAAATAGAATGCTGACTGTGGCATCAGGAAGACCCAAGTTCAAATATGACCTCAGATACTTCCTAGCTGTGTGAGTATGGACAAGACATATCACTTGTTTGCTTCAGTTTCTTCATCTGTAAAATGGGGATTATAATAGCACCTACCTCCTAGGTTTATAGGACAGTAACCCTTTAAATATACAAAAGGAGGAAAAGTTGATGGATTAGTGAAAGGGAGGATAAAACTGAGGATAATGGGCAGCTAAGCGATGCAGTGCATAGAGTGCTGGATCTGCTCTCTGGAGGATCTGAACTCAAACATAACAGGACACACTTAACTAGAAGTGTGAACCTGGGCAACTCATTTTACCCTGTTTGCCTCAGTTTCCTCCTCAATCAAATGAGCTGGAGAAGGAAATGGCCAGCCATTCCAGCATCTTTGCCAAGAAAATCCCCAGTGGAATCAATAAGAGTGTATGTAACAGGACTGAAAATGATTGAATACAACACAGCATTGTTGTGAGGCTCAAATGAGGTACTATATATGAAACACTTTGCAAACTTGAAAGTGCTTTTTAAATGCTAATTATTATTATTATTATTTCTGTGCAATGCAATAGAGAATTAGTATGGTATACTGTACTGAAGCTGTCTGAGTATGATAAAGTCATAGTGAACTTCTCTCTGCCTGATAAGACAGGATGATCATAAATAAATCTACTACACAGGCTTGATGGAAAAAAAGCACTTTGCAAAACTATAGAATTATTGGGACACTGGAGGGCACATACACATATTTTTTTGGTTGCTTTTTAAACAAATGGGTTTTTGGTTTGTTTGTTTTGCTCTGAAAAAAAAAAAACTGCATCCATTCAGCACAGGAAGCTGTTTTGTCAACTTTCTCAGATCTGACTAAGACTTGGGTGCTCACAGACAGCAGATGTCTTCTTCTATATATAGTCTTAGTAATGGGGAGCAGAAAGAACGATTAGTTTGATTAAAGGAATGCTATGAAAGTTAGGAATGCTAAGAGGAAAATAGATGCCCCTTCTAACAAATTACAAACCAAGAATTAAGGGCTTTTGATATGAAACTCTTCTGAAGCTGCCCTTCAACTCAAAACAGAAATGCATTCACAGTTTGGGGTTTTCTTTTTTGTTTGTTTTTTAACCTGAGCATAAAATGAGAAAAGCTTAAGGATTTTTCCTTGAAGAACAAGCAACAGTAGAGTTAGGTTAAGTGGTGATAGCTGAAGTTTAATCCAGAAGACTTTTTTTTTTTTAACTCTTGCTCTAAGTGTAGATTGGTTAATATTAATGCTTTCTTATTCTATTGAAGGATCATTCCCTCCCCCAAAGTATAATTTGACAGAATCATAAGTTCCCAGTTATGAGGTCATAGTTATATCTATGAAAAACCTGACTGGTTTGCCACTGAGCAGCAAGACTCTAGATACTACCATTCTCCTAAGGTAACATTATTCAACTATATCTACGGCTCAAGGTTAGCTTGGAAAACACAAACTGAAAACCAGTCGCATTCTATAAAACTGCCCCCATTCCCTTCATACTGTGGAATCCTCTTGGAATTCCTTTCTTGAGGATAGGATAGGGAGCGTGAAGAAGAGAAAAAGTGATGAAGAAGAACAATATTTTTGCAAGGTATAAGAAAAAATGCTTGGAAGTGGCTTTGTTGGTCACAGTTTGGGGTAGAAGGTGGCTTTTGCTCAGGAATAGGATGTGATTACCTCAGCGTCACAGTCTGATCTAGACTCATGTTGGCACCCATTCTTGGGTTTGCTTCTGAAGTCTCTCTAGGAAGCAGCTCTCAGGAAAATTGTTTTTGGGGAGTTTGGAAGAGTTGGGAAGATTTTTCCTAGTTCACGTAACATTGAGAGGAGCACTGCCCCCACTTTACTCAGGATTCTGTGTCCTGGACCCACAGGTCCCCTGGTTTACCTAGAGTGCCATCTTGCTTGGTTCTGCCTCCCTGGACAAATAGTCCATTCCCCTGACTTAAACCTCTACCAGCTCTTTAAAGGCATCCCCTTCACTCTGGTCCCAATTCTTTAAATGGTAGTCAGTTCATTCAATCTACCAATCCATTGACAGGTACTAGATTAATGTTTAACACTACAGCTAGAGGGATGGGGATGAAGGGAAAACATAAGGAGATGGGCAACCTCTCTTCCCCAATCCATCACCCCCTCCTCCTGGCCCTTCCCATGGCCCTACTGTACCCTTCCCCTTAGGCAAGCTCCAGGCTTGGCTCCCTGATGCCCCCTACTGGTGTGTGTCCCCACCTCTCCTGCTTGACCCAGGCAGTCACTCCCAAGCCTACTGAAGAAGAGATTTCCCTCGCAATACTTTCCAAAACAGATATTTTTAAACCACATTATGGAGGGAGGAGTAATAAAATAAGAGAGCTGCTTTAGGTCTCATTAATCAATCCCTGCCTTTTAATCTCACTCACAGTAGACAATTTCTTTTTAGGTTCTCTCTTTCTGGCTGAGTCTTATCTCTCCAACTACAGGACTTATTTCCAAAGCATCCGTGCTAGAGGAGAGACAGAAGAATGGAAACTTTAGCTCGAGTCAGGAGAGCTGCTTTCAAATTCCAACCAATGTGACCTTGTTCAACTTGTCTAAACTCTAGGTTAGGTTTCTTCATCTGTGAAAATGGGCCTGCCTTCCCACCACTTATAGGGTTGGTGATCTGTAATTACACAGGCAAGTCCCAAGCAAGGAAACACCTTCACCAGTATAAGTCACACTTTCTTGGAATAGAGAGTCTGGACTTTCCTCTAGGGCTCTAAGGGAGACAGGTGACGACCAGTAGATGTCAGAAGCAGGACTGGAACCCAGACATTCTTGGTTTTGAGTCATCCCGTTTCTGTTCTGCCAGGCTAACTCTCTGAATGTGCAGAGGAAATTGCTTTGCAAACAAAAGCACTATGGAAATGTGAGTCCATTTTTCTTATCTCTGTTCTAGCCATCAATTCAGTTTGGCTAAACTTTGGTCAGTGCTTCTGCTTTTCTGGAATCTGTTTTCTTTAGACCTTGACATTGGTTCCAGAGAAGCCTCCTCATTTTACATGAGAAGATGGATAATCCCAGAAAAGAAATCAGCTCATTCAAAGCTACATAGCAATTCAGCCACACAGCCAGGCTGGGAGACTCTTGAAGCTCAACTCACTACTCTCACTTGGCTTGATTTCTCCATCTTAGCTAGGAGCTTTAATCGTTTGCCAAAATGTTAGTTAGGGCATTATTAATTATAAATGAGTCTTAAAGAAATATGATGAGCATTGCACTCCTGGGGAAGGGAAGGGGAGATAGATAAGGAAGGCCAAGAAAGGGAAGGACTAGAAATGAAGTTTTGGAAAGTTAGAGTACATGGAGATTGGGAGGATGTGGAAAACCTGAATGGAGAGTATGACTCTGTCACTGAAATAACTCCCCTGAATAGTCTGAGACATTGGGGTAGTTCTTGTCTTGGAAGAGAATAAGAGACTTTTTTTTTTGCTGAATTTTATTTTATTTTTGTTTGGTTTTTAAAGTAGTTTTTTTTATTTTCAAAATATATACAAAGATCGTTTTCAACATTCACCCTTGCAAAATCTTGTGTTCCAAAATTTTCTCCCTCTTTTCCCTTCACCCCTCCCCTAGACATTAAGTAATACAATATATGTTAAACATGTACAATTCTTCTACATATATTTCCACATTTATTATGATGCACAAGAAAAATTAGACCAAAAAGGAGGAAAAAATGAGAAAGAAAACAAAAAAAATCCAGCAAGCAGCAGCAAAAAATACTATGTTATGATCCACTTTCAGTCTCAACAGTTCTCTCTCTGGATGCAGATGGCTCTCTCCATCACAAGTCTATTACAATTGGCCTGAATCACCTCATTGTTAAAAAGAGCCATGTCCATCAGAATTAATCATTGCATAGTCTTGTTGTTGCCATGTACAATATTCTTTTGGTTCTATTCACTTCACTCAGCATCAGTTCATATAAGTCTCTCCAGGTCTCTCTGAAATCATCCTGCTGATTGCCTTATAAAACAATAATATTCCATAACGTTCATACACCATAACTTGAGAATGAGAGACTCTTAAACTCTAGCAGAGGCTTCTGGGAAACCAAGATTTGACCTTCTATGATTCCAAAGTTAAGAATCTGCCATATCTGTGAGATCCTTCAGCCTAGAAGACAAGGCACTAATAAGCAGTATGCTGAGAATAACGTGTGTGGGAAGGAAAACATCAAAATCTACCAAAAGGGCAGAAGCTTCGATCCATCAACAATCACTTGATTCAATGAGTATCAATATGTAAATTTACTTCATTCAGATTAATAATTTAATAAAAAGGTGAGATGGATTGTCTTGGAAGGTAATGAGTTCTCCATCACTGGGAGTCTTTAAAAGGATATTGTAGGTCTGAGTTTTGTTCATATAGAGATTGGTCTCTGAAATTCCTCTGACTCTGAGATTCTGTGATTTTTGTAATATTAAATCCAGGTGCTTTAATAGAGCAGAGAATGAGTATAAAACAAGCAAACCATGGTCTCCTCTTCCAGTAATTTACAGTCCAGCTGGGAAGATAAGAATAACATGCAAGGAACAACCATTAGTCACTGTGTGCTGACTCCTCGAGACTGATCATAAGAGACTTAGGCTCCCAACGCAGCAAAAGACCACAGTGTTCTGGGGTAAGTTTGGAAGGAAGAAGGCCTTGTTTATAGGAGCTGAGCCCCAGAGATCCATTAGGATTGGGGGAAGGGAAAGGTGGGTAGTGTGGAGCCAGACTATGCTGCAAATTTGTTCCAAGTTTAAGGTAAGGTACAATTAAGTGTCTTGCTAGAAGCATAACTACAGGGAAGGGAGCAGACCTTTGTATCAGGGCATCAAATTTAGGGGGTGCTAACAGCACATATAGTTAGTCTTTCAGCAGCATAGAAACAAGAGCTGAGCAGCTTACTAAGTATGAATTTTTACCTAAAATAGAAAACTATTAGATGGCTACTTGGGGGCAAACTTTCCAATTAAATTTCTTTTCTTAACATGCCCTGTTTTTTTCTCCCATCCAGCCCATCCCTGCCTTGCTCTGATGTCTAATCTTTTTGATGTAGGGATATCCCTATCTTCCCTCTCCTAACTTTGGACATGCTTCATACCCTCAAAATCCCTTTCTGTGGCTCCAGCACCAGCCCTCAACAAAATGGCAATATAGACAATCATAGGTTTTTCCTTCCTCCTTTTAAAAATTTAAAAATTGTTTTATTTGTTTATTCTTAATAATTGGTGTTAAAAATTTGGGGATCTTTCAAATATGCAGGATCCTTCAAAATAACTGCCATAAATCCTTTGTCATCTTTTTCTGCTTTCCCCCATATAAGACATGTATCTAGCATAAATAACAAATAAATAATTGATAAATGAATGAATGAATAAATGAGCCCAGTGAGTGGAAAAACAAACTGGGACAAAATCTGTATCCTTTCTTATAATCTTCAAGTTTTCCACCCAAGATACATTATTCCTTGTAATCCTCATCTCACATTATTGTGACCTCTTCCTTCAGGGTTCCCTCTTTCACGCCTGTCTCACATGAAGAGATGGATAATTTCCAAGACAAGGCTGGCCTTTCTGCATGTACAAGTGATCCTGAGAATGTGAAAGGGGGGGAGAGTTTCTCCACCTGCTATGATTTACTCTCCTTCCTCCTTTTCCTTCTCTTCAAGCACTTTGGCTAAAGGACCCCCCCCCTTTTTTTTTTTTAATATTTATTTATTTATTTATTTTTGCATGGCCTTCTCTATACTCTGTCTTTGCTACCCAATGAGGCTGTAAACTCCAGGAGGGCAGGAGCCATGTCTTCCTCATCTCTGTACCTCCCTTCTCCAAGCCTAGAATTGTGCTTGGAGAATAAGTCTTCAGTGCACACGTATTGAGAGGAATTGAATAAATGCTCATCAGGTAACAGATGGTTAATATCTTTTCTCAAATTCAGCAGTTGTTCTCGCTGTATTTGTTTCCCTGTAATGTTCTTTATTTTTATTTTTGAAAGGTCAGGACCTGTGATTTCATTGGTGCAGCAGATTTGCAACTCTTCTGCAACTTCTTACTTGTGGTCTTTGAGAGGCTTGGGGGCACAGATAGGTGAAGTGACTTGTTTGGTCCAGGATCACATAGTCTGTATCGGAAACAATTCTTGAAACCCAGTTTTGTCTTGACTTCCTTCCCATCCACCACACCACCCAGACTCTCAATGTTTTGTTTTGTTTTGTTTTCGGTTTTGTTTATGTTTCTCCCTCCTCCCCCCAACAGACAACTGAGACAAAATCAGTACAGATATGGGGAGGGGCAACTCTGGCATCCCAGTTCCCTAATTTTACTCCATAATTGCACTACAAATAAAGTATTAGAAGTATTTTTAATATGTCAAATTTTAGTTTTTTTGTTAATTTACATTACATTGTTAATGAACATTAACAAATGTTAATATGTCAAAAAAATTTTTAAGTGTCTAAAATAGAGTGAAATCCATTAAGAAAGTGAAACTCTAGGAAGATGCCCAAGATAATGCAAAGTCCACAACTGAGAGCCTACAAATCTACCAGGCATGTGAGTACAATGTTATCATTACTCATTGTTAACAACTTTTGCTTTGTTTTTGCTTTGCTTTTTTAAAATGAAAGTCTTATTGATGTTCTTGTTAAAAATACCCCAAAGCTTCCCACCCCATACCTCCAACAGAGTCCTCAAAGGGAGGGCTGATGGTTTGGATGTTTATTGGGAAACTTTTGTTGCCTCAAAATAAAGTGTATCCATTTAAAAAAAAAAAACTGCACTATATTTGCACACACCAAATGGCAAAGAAAATCTTCCAGACTCTTAGCTTGCAAGCCTCAACAGGTGGTTCAAATATTTCAAATAATATTAGATAATAATAGATAGTCTAAAGGAATTTTTTCCCAACAGCCACTTTTGTTTCTAATAGGACTTGAAACATATATAAGAAAGTTCCTGTCACCCAAATTCTTGGCATTGTCCAGTGGTTTAACTTCAGAAATTTTCTGATTTTATCAGTGGAAATGACATCAAAGAAACATCACAGCCTGCCTTGGTGCTTCCCCCCAAGGAACATGGGACTTGTAGCTGAACTTGTCCATCTGACTTGTAGTTGAAACTGTCCATATGCCATCTCCCCCCTTGGAATGTGAGCTCTGTAAAAGCAGGGACGGTCTCCCTTTTCTATTAGAATCCTCAGTGCTTAGCACATCATTCATTCATATAAATTTCAACTATTTAAGGCAGTAGAGTAGCATGGGAAGAGTCATTTGGAGCCAGAGGATCTGACCTCAGATATGGTCTCATACCAGGGATGTGTTGGAACTACCTCTTAAAGACTGCTGATTGTGAAATTTTCAGTGTGAGCATTTATGGTCTGGAAACAAAATGTTACAAATCAGGGCTTGATTTAATGTTTTGTCTAGACCCGGAGAAAGTGTTAACAATGCAGGCCCAGATAAACTGTCTATCTAGCTCAGTGATTGTGGCCAAGTCATTTAACTTGGGATAATAATAACTACCTGGAAAGGTTGTTTTAAGGATCAGATGAGATATTTGTTTCATGCTTCATACATTGTTGGTGCCATATTAAATACTGTAAAATGGAAGGATCAGACTGGATGACCGGTTAGGTTCCTTCTGTGGTCCTATGAACACAATATGCATCAGCATCTTGAGTTCCAATCTTTCAGATTTTAGCATTTGCACCTAAAATGGAAAGTCATGTTTTGTTTTGCTTGTTTGTTTGTTTGTTTTTGGAAAGTTGAGTTTTTGTTTTGTTTTGTTTTGTTTTGTTTTTGGAAAGTCCAGCTTTTTTTGTTGTTGTTTTTGTTTGCTTGTGGAAAGTCAAGTTTTTTGTTTGTTTATTTGTTTGTTTGTTTTTGGAAAATCAAGTTTTAAAAGAGTAAACAATATCCAGATAGTCAGTGCTTAGCCCTGATTCAGCATTCTGGCTAAAATTTAAGAACTCAAGAATTTGATATTGTACCTTCAATCCTATTTGAGTAATATTGCTTTATCTCTCTTGGTCTGTGGTCAACAGAAGGCAATGTTATAAAAATGGGTCATGACAGCAGAATGGCCCAGCCTGGGGCTCTGCACAGAGATACACAGGTTCCAGGTCCCAGGGGCAGGTAAGGTACACTACCTCTCATCAGGGTATTATTTAATCACGTGGGACTTGAAGAAGGTGGATGGTTCCAAGAGCCTCTCTGACAGAGACAATCTGGGTCACATAGATCAGTTCAGAAATGCAGCCCCACCTTTCTTCCCCTGGGATAATTGGGCCCCAAATTATTTCAGAAAGAATTCTAGGCCAAAGACTCAGTTACAAATTGGCACATGAGGGTATATTCAGGTAATTGTGTGGTTTGTTTGTTTTTTTTTCTCTCTCTGGAATGTCAATTGCTATAAAATCCTCTGTTGGGGCCACTTTTTGGATAATCAGCACAGATTCTACTTTTTTTTTCCCCTCCTAAATTCTTTTAAAATCATCGGTTTCATCTGCTCCAGTCAGGGCTCATGCTGAAATCAGTGAGAGCTATATCTTTGTTTGGCACTGCTGCCTGCCATCAAGAGGCATTCATTAAATACCTGTGAGCCAGGTACACAGGTAAATGTGGGCACCTGGAGGTCAGGGCTCACTGGCTCTTATTATATTTGTATCCCCGAGGCCCATCCCAGGGCTTGGCACATAGCAGGCCCTTGGGACATACATGACCACTTGATTGGTTGATCTTTGGAGTACTCTGGTCATATTCCTGTTGTATGTTCCACATGGGTTTCATCCAGGATGGTTTCAAGAACCAAAAGAACTGACTTTAAAGCACAGTTTTTACTTTTCTTATCTCCAAATACAGAGCAATTACCCTGAATGCAGAATTTTCTTCCAGAGATAGATCTTTCTTTTAAAAAGTTTTTATTACTATTGGTTTTTATATTTACATTTTTTAATATATTCTTTCTTTTTTTAATTTTATAATTATAAAATTTTTTTGACAGTATATATGCATGAGTAATTTTTTTAGAACATTATCCATTGTATTCATTTTTCCAAATTATCTCCTCCCTCCTTCTACTCCCTCCCCTAGATGACAGGCAATCCCATACATTTTACATGTGTTATAGTATAACCTAGATACAATATATGTGTGTAAATCCAATTTTCTTGTGGCACGTTAAGTATTAGATTCCGAAGGTATAAGTAACCTGGGTAGATAGACAGTAGTGCTAACAATTTACATTCACTTCCCAGTGTTCCTTCTCTGGGTGTAGCTGATTCTATCCATCATTGATCAATTGGAACTGGATTAGCTCTTCTCTATGTTGAAGATTTCCACTTCCATCAGAATACATCCTCATACAGTATTGTTGTTGCAGTATACAGTGATCTTCTGGTTCTGCTCATTTCACTCAGCATCAGTTGATGTAAGTCTCTCCAGGCCTCTCTGTATTCCTCCTGCTGGTCATTTCTTACAGAACAATAATATTCCATAACCTTCATATACTATAATTTACCCAACCATTCTCCAACTGATGGACATCCATTCATCTTCCAGTTTCTAGCTACTACAAAAAGAGCTGCCACAAACATTTTGGCACATACAGGTCTCTTTCCGCTCTTTAGTATTTCTTTAGGATATAAGCCCAGTAGTAGCACTGCTGGGTCAAAGGATATGCACAATTTGATACCTTTTGGACATAGTTCCAAATTGCTCTCCAGAATGGTTGGATTCTTTCACAACTCCACCAACAATGTATCAGTGTCCCAGTTTCCCCACAGTCCCTCCAACATTCATCATTATTTGTTCCTGTCATCTTAGCCAATCTGACAGGTGTGTAGTGATATCTCAGAGTTGTCTTAATTTGCATTTCTCTGATCAATAGTGATTTGGAACACTCTTTCATATGAGTGGAAATAGTTTTAATTTCATCATCTGAAAATTGTCTGTTCATATCCTTTGACCATTTATCAATTGGAGAATGGTTTGATTTCTTTTTTTTTGCTCCAAAAATCCTTATGATCTCTTTTTTTAATTTAGTATTTTATTTTTTCCCAATTACATAAAAAACAATTTTCAACACTCGTTTCTTAAAATCAAATTCTAAAACAAGCAATTTGGTATAGATTATATATGTATAGTCATGCAAAACATCCAATATAGCTTTTCTGGGGTATTTGGATGGCATCTAAATTTAAAGAATAAAGAAGTATTGGAGAAAATGTTAATGCAGGCACATTGGATGGAGTGCTGGATCTGGGAAGACCTGAGTTTAAATCCATCCTCAGACATGTATTAGAAATGTGATCTTTTGCCATGTAGGAGAGGAGATAGAAGGAAAGAGGGGGAAATGAGAACGCAAGGTTTTTCAAGGGTCAATGTTGAAAAATTATCCCTGCATATGTTTTGAAAATAAAAAACTTCAATTAAAAAAAAAAAAAAAGAAAGAAATGTGAATAAGTTCCGATAGATTTGGGATGGACAGAGCCATTTGCATCCAGAAAGAGAACTATGGAGATTGTGTATGAAAGCATAGTATTTTCACTTTTTGTTGTTGTTTGTTTGTTTGTTTTTTCCTTGTATTTTTTTTCTTTTTTGATCTGATTTTTCTTAATAAGATGCAATATGATGATATATGGAAATATATTTAGAAGAATAATATGTGTTCAACCTATATTGAATTGCTTGTAATTTTGGGAAGCAGGAAGGGGGAGACAGGGGGAAAAAACTGGAACCCAAGGCTTTGAATACCATTTTTAAAAAATTTGGAAAATAAAAAAAGAGATGTGATACTTGGAGCAGCTAGATTAAGAGAGCATCAGTCCTAGAGTCAGGAGGACCTGAATTCAAATCCAACCTCAGACACTTAAATGCTTCCTAGCTGTATGGTCCTGGACAAGTCACTTAATCCCAATTGCTTTGTAAAAATAAAGAAATGTGACACTGGGCAAATCACTTAACCTCTGTTTTCCTTAGTTTCCTCTGTTGTAAAATGGTGATAATAATAGCACCTATATCACAGGATTGTTGTGAGGATCAAATGAGATATTTGTAAAGAGCTTAGCACAGTGCCGGGCCATATAGTATAGTATAGTAGGCGCCATATGAAATTTTCCTTTCCTCTTGAGACCTATCCCTTATAACAAGAACAAGGGAGAAGGGGGAGTTCCTCAAGCCTGCAAAGAAGGGAAGGAGGTGTGCTCTAGTATCTCCTTTTGGAGTCAAGCACGGTCATTAAAATTACATAGTGTTCAGTTCCTATTCTGTGGTTGTTATTGTTGGGATCCGTTTTTCTAAGCTATTTTAGAATCCCTGGCTTCCTCTCAGAGGCAGCTCAGGTATCATGGGAGACCTTGGCTGATCTTCCCCCAGTTGCTATGGTTCTCTGTCCATTGGGAAATTATTTTGTATATTTTTCCCTCTTCTCTTATTTGTAGATGTGATACAGTCCACCCCCCCCACCTCCCAAAGCAGAGACTTTCACTTTTGTCTTTATGTCTCCAGCACCTAATAGAGTGTCAAGCACTTGTTGGAATTTAATAAATATTTTATTGAATTAAACCTAATTGGGGGGGGGGGGGGGGAGAAAGCCTTCACTTTCTAGATTTCCATAGTTAGGACCTGGGGATGTATCAAGGCCTCTTAGTTTCTGTACAATAAATCTAGTTAGCCTTCTTCCCACCCCACCCCACTAATTGCTAGCATTTTATACAGTGCTTTAAAGTTTACAAAGAACTTTACATATTTCATCTCACTCCACCCTCACAACAACCCTTGAAGTAGGTGCTGCTATTATCCTTATTTTACAGATGAGAAAACGGGCTGAGTAAGCTAACTTACCCAGGTCGCACACCTGATAGGTATCTGGGGGAGGATTTGAACTCAGGTCTTCCTGACTCCAATTCAAGCCCTCTCATCCATTACAATCCCTAGTTGCCTAAAAACTAAACCTCTGAAAAAGGAAACAATTTCCCTGAAATTGCTTCCTACTACATCTGAGAAGAGACTTTTCCGTGCTCCTTTGGAAGAGCGATCTCTCTACACAAGGGGATGCCTTTTAATTCTTCATGTCTCTCAGGAGACTGGGTCAGGGGGCAGACAGAAGGAGGACTCGCTTTTTAGACATGGCCAATGTGCCCATTTTCTTTGCTTGACTGTACTTATTTGTTACAACAAATAGAACCCTGGAATTGAACTCAAATGCAGCCTCAGACATTTCCTAGCTATTTGTCTTTGGGCCAGCCACTTATGCTCTCTCTGCCTTCTTTTTCCTCACCTGTAAAATGGGAGCCAATAATAGCACATAATAACAGAGTTATTGGCAGGATGCAATAAGATAACATATGCAAAGCATTTTGCAAACCTTAAGAGCTAAATAAATGCATGCAATTAATGGGAGAGAAGAAATACCTCTAGCTAGACTCATTGTGCAAAACCTAGATTCACTCCTAGGTTCTATCTATGGAAAACTAGAATTTTAACTGTTATTATGACCAGGGAGGGTTGTATGGGAAGAATGGAATGGTGAGTTTCTGGATGTGATGGTGATGTTAAAAAAAAAAAAAAAAGAGCACCAATAAGATTTTAAATATTTTTTTATTTTATTTTTTAAGTTAAACATGTACTTTTTTTTTTTTTTTTTTTTACATATTTCCATGAGTCATATTGGGAGAGAAAAATCAGAACAAAAGAGAAAAACCATGAGATTAAAAAAAAAAAAAAGGTGAAAATAATGCATTGATCCACATTCAGTCTCCATAGGTCTCTCCCTGGCTAGAGATGGCATTTTCCATCCAAAGTTTATTGAGATTGCATTAGATCACTGAATTGAACCAAGTGTATTATAGTTGGTCATAACACAATCTTGTTGCTGTGTACAGTGTTTCCCTGGTTCTATTTCTTGTTTCACTCAGCACTAATAAAACATTTTTTTAAATTATTATTATTATTATTATTTCTTTTTTTTTTTGCTGCAAAGCCCACATTTTCTGTAGGTACCACTAGCTAATGAGGGCCACAAAGAGAAATGTTCATTCTTTTTTTTTTTTTTTTTTAAATGTTCATTCTTAATGACAGTCAATTGTAATTTTTCAGTTGAAGTTCTGAAGGCCTCAGATTTTGCTGGATTCTTTGGTAAAATTAAGGATAATGGTTACTGCAGAGAAGACAGGAAAAGCAGAAGTCACTGTGATAGCTCTTGAATGAGAAGTCAATTTTTCAGGCTTGTTTGACTCTTCCTGACCCCATTTGGGTTTTGTTGGTTTGTTGTTGGGGTTTTTTGCAGAGACACTAGATTAGTTTGGCATTTCCTTCTCCAGCTCATTTTACAAATGAGGAAATTGAGGCAAACAGGTTAACATGACCTGCCCAGGGTCACACAGCTAGTAAATGTCTCAAGTCAGATTTAAACTCAGGAAAAAGAGTCTTCCTGACGCCAGGCCAGGCACTCTAACTGCATAACTGCATCCCAAGTTCAAATCTTGCCTCTTATCATTACCTGTGTGACCATTTTGTGGCTCATTTTCTTCCCCCATTGAAGAAAAAGAAAAAGGGGGGAAGGTTGGAGTAGATGACTTCTGATATCTCTTCTGACTCTGGTATCACCCTAGGACTCAAGTTGTGATGAATTCTGAAAAATCTTTGCAATTCTTATTGTTTGAGGACTTAGGGAGGAGAGTGAGGAGAGAAATGGAGAGGGTGGAGAAGCAACAGGTAGGTGGACAGGTAGCCCTGGGCATCATAAGGGAGAAAGGTGGGGTCCCCTCTATAAAACAAGTCCTTCAGGGCGGTCTGACTCACTGTTTTTGTATCAAGCCTCATTCCACAGAGATTCATTCCACAAATATTTATTAAGTGACTGCTATGTACCCAGACTCCTCCAGAGGCCTCCTCTGATTGATGTCTTATCATGGCACAAAAGTGACCCTGGGGCCTTGAAGAATATGCCAGTGGATAATAAGCTATGGCTGGTTCCTACAAAAGCTTTCAGGGTATCCTAGCCATGGCCTGAATGTCAGGCTCAGCTAGCTAAATGCCCATCATCTAAAGGTAAAGGTTGACCATCAGGAAATTATTATTTTAGTCCCAGCAATTTACAAAGACCATTGATTAAGGTTGAGCTGCCATCTCTGTGGTGGAAGGAGTTGGAGTATGGGGTGTTCAAGGAGAATGTGGTGGGAGGGCTTGCCAATATATGCCAAAGCCCTTTCAAAGCTGCTCTTATGCCCTTGGTGTTTACCTGGCACTTAACTCTTACCTGTGGCTCCAAGAAGCTGTAGCATGTGCAGTAACTCCACCCCAGTAAATTGTCTAGGCAGACAGGCTAAACCAGGTTGTGGATAACCCATGGGCCTCAAAGCCATCAATGAATTAGCGGGGTGTTTACTCCAAGCATGTGGACACTCCCTGGTGGAACGGGCAGATGAGAACAATTTGTTCCAATGGCCAATGGCTTGAAGCTTAGAGCTTGGTTAGACATTGGAGTAACCAAGGGATCCCCTTCCTCACTTCTGACAGACTGAGGCTGATGGCTTTGTGCGAATTGCCTCACTTAAATCCAATTTACTTTCAAGTCAAGATATCACCCTGTGATGTCATTGGTCCTCTTTGAAGATGAAGGACAAATAATAACCACATGAAAACAATCAGAGAATATCAAAGAGTGTACATGGAGTGCTGTGTTGGGCTCTGGGGGATAAAACGTTCGTGGTTCCTGAATTCATGCAGTTTGTAGCTCACTCAGCTCCTCATCTGTAAAATAAGCTGGAGAAGGAAAATGGAGAACCACTCATGACTTTGCCAAAAAAAACCCCAAAGGATCAGGAACACTTGGACGTGACTGAGACAGCTCAGCAATAACAACGACAGCCTTAGCCCCTAGGCCCTTAATCTGATGGCTGGGGGAGCTCAGGTCCTCATTCATCTTGCTCTTGGCTACTGGATACCAGAGCCTCCACTGGCCATTCAAAGCTCTCCAAAGCCATCAATAGAAATTCTCTTTGAACAAAAGGCTTACGAGATATGGCAACCCATCTAAAGGAAATTTTTCATTTCTTGAATTCAGGATTTATTGACTTTCTACCAGACAGTGGTGATACAAACACAAAAGAATGAAAGCCACATCACAATAACTTGTTTGGGTACTGAGGTAGGAGACATCAGCTGCTCAGCCTGCCTGTTTGCCCAGTTGTTTTTTTTTTAAAGGAAGGGGAAAAAAAAAAAGAGGTTTCCATGGTAACTTGTGGACTCAAGTTGGCTCCTGACTGGGAGGTTATAGTTTAAAAGCAGACCATGATGCTTTGAAAGCACTCCCCTCCCTTTCCATAATTTAAAAGAAAAAAACAGCCGAGAGCTCATGAAAAGTCCATGACATGAGTAGGAATGTGAATGAGTCAGCTTACTAAAAATGGCTTGGAGTCATTCATAACACCACAGAAGTCAGAGTTGGAAGGTCCATCCTACCCTTCTCTAGGCCTTCCTCCCTGCAATGCAGAAATTCCTTCTACAACATTCCTGATGGGTGGTCATCCACCTGCTCAAACACTTCCATTGCCAATGCACTCCCCACCTTACAAGGAGGCCCACTCCAAGGCCAGACATCGCCAATTGTTTTTACTTCCCCAGTATCATTCACATCTATCCTCTCTTTTCACCTTATCACCTCTCCTGTTCAGCTATAAATACCTCTTCACAGGTTTCTTTACCTCCGATCTGTCTCCACCTCCAACCCCTCCTTTACAAACAAGATCCAAGGAATCTTAACACATTAATCTGATCATGTCACGCCTCTGCTCAACTACCTTCAATAAGTCTTGGGACTTATTAAGAGAAATAGCAACTTTTCATCCCTTTGCAAGACCCCCTTGATGGATTCAAGCTAAGTGATTCCCAACTTTCATCCTGTCCTGCTCACTATATAGGAGATCCCTTATAACCTAATTTTTTTGACTCTCTTCATTCAAGGTCCTACTCAGATGCCTTCTTTTCTAGGAAATCTTCCTAATTTACCTCCTTGCTAGAGAAGATCATTCAATCTTTGAATCTTTCAGACCATTGTTTGACTTCTCTCATGCACCAAATCACTATAATTTATATCATAACTATAAGTTGGAAAATGTGCTTTCTTTTTTCTCCCCATTTCTTATTAGATTATACATGTATATTCATTTTTTGCATACTTCCTTATGTTAGGAAAAAAAATCAGAACAGAAGGGAAAAACCATGAGGAAAAAAACCAGACAAAATATAAAAATTGTATGCATTGAGCCACATTCAGGATCCATGGGTCTCTCTCTGGATACAGATGGTCTTTCCATCACAAGTCTATTAGAATTGCGTATAATCACCTCATTGCTGAAAAGAATCAACTCCATCATAATCGATCATCACATAATCTTGTTGTTGTTATATACAATGTTTTCCAGGTTCTGCTTGTTTCACTCAACATCGGTTCATATAAATCTTTTCTAAAATCAGCCTGTTCATCATTTTTTTAATAGAACAGTAATATTCCATGACATCATATTATAACATATTCAGTCATTCCCCAATTGATGGACATTTACTCATTTTCCAATTCTTTGCCACCACAAAAAGAACTGCTACAAACATTTTTGCACATATGGGTCCTTTTTCTTCTTTTATGATTTTTTTTGGGATACAGATCTAGTAGTGGTACTGCTGGATCAAAGAATACGCATAATTTTATAGCCCTTTGAGCATAGTTTCAAATTGCTCTCCAGATTGGCTGGATCCAACAAAATGCATTAATGTCCCAGTTTTTCCACATGCCCCTCAACATTTATCATTATCTTTTCTTATCATCTTAGTCAGTCTGATAGGTGTGAGATGGTACATCAGAGTTGTTTTAATTTGCGTTTCTCTAATCAATAGTATTTAGAGTATTTTTTAATATGACTATAAGTGGCTTTAATTCCTTTATCTGAGAATTGTCTGTTCATATCCTTTGGCCATTTATCAAATGGGAAATGATTTGTATTCTTATAAAATTGACTGAATTTTCTATATGTTTTAGAAATAAGTCCTTTATCAGAAATACTGGCTGTAAAAATATTTTCCAGCTTTCTCCTTCCCTTCTAATCTTGGCTGCATTCATTTAGTTTGTGCAAAAACTTTGTAATTTAATATAATCAAAATTATCCATTTTGTATTTCATAATGTTCTCTAGTTCTTCTTTGGTCATAAATTCCTTCCTTCTCCACAAATTTGACATGTAAACTATTCCTTGCTCTCCTAATTTGCTTATAGTATCACCCTTTATGGGGTGTGAGATGTACGTCTATGCCGAGTTTCTGCCATATCGTTTTCCAGCCAGCAATTTTTGTCAGATAGTGAATTCTTATCCCAGAAGCTAGATTCTTCGAGTTTATCAAACATAGTTATTGAAAAATGTATTTTCTAATTATATTTCACCCTTTATTAATCTAGTTTCAAATAGTTACCTTTCATGAATTCTGTCTAGATAAACTCACCTGATAGAACATATAATTGCACCTTTGCTCAAGCAGTCCCCTATATCTGGAATTCACTCCTTTCTTCTTCTCCCAAGCATCTTTTAAAGCATAGCTCATGTAATTTCCTATAAGAAGGCCTTCCCTCAGTCCCCCAGTAACTGGCACACTCTCCCTCTGGAAATTGAGAACATGGTTTATTCTCCTTCCCTATAGAAGGTAAGCTCCCTAAGGGTAGGGACTGTTTTGTCTTTGTGTTCTCAGTGCCAGACATATAGTAAGACTTTAATAAATATTCATTGAATTGAGTTGATTTTGTATACATCTCTCCTCTTCCTACTAGACTATAAAGTCCTTGAAAACATGTTCTGTAATTTTTTCCATTTTGGTCTTTCCAGCACTCAGCGGAGAACATTCTATTCATTTTGTTGTTTCCCTCGTATCTGACTTCTTGTGGCCCTATTTGGGGTTTTCCTGGCAAAGACACTGGGATGGTTTACCATTTCCTTCTCCAGCTTATTTTACAGATGAAGAACTGAGGCAAACAGGGTGAAGTGACTTGCCCAGAATCACACAGCCAGTAAATCTCCGAGGCCAGATTTGAACTGAGAAAGAATGCGTCTTCCTGACTCCAGAGGAGGTACTTTATCCCTTGTGCCATCTAGTTGCCCTTCCTCCCCATAGTAGGAGCTTATAAATACTTGTGAAATTGTTGTTGTCAATTATTAATAACTTCTTCCCTACAGTGAACCAAAATGAGTTTTCCTCTAGCTTAGGTTTATAGATCTGCAGCTAGAAGGAACCTCAGAAGCCATCTAGTCCAACCTTTTCATTTCACAGATGAACAAATGGAGCTCCATGAAAGCTAAATAACTTGCAAGATTTGAACCCAGAGCTCTGCCTTTCCTCTGTACCATGCTGCCTCCCATAGCCTTCATTCTGTTCTCTGGAATCCTTCAGAATATACTTAATTTTTCAAATATCTAAAGGGAATAAAAGTTGACAAACTAGTATTTAAATGAAGGGGTGAAATTAAATTGAGACCTCAGGATAAAAGGGCAGTGAGATGGCACAGTGGATAGAATGCCAGGCCTGGATTCAGGAAGATCTGAATTCAAATTTGAATTCAAACACTTAGTGACAGTGTGATCCCTGTTTGCCTCAGTTTTCTCATCTGACAAATGAACTAGAGAAAAAATGGCAAATCCCTCTAGAATCTCTGCCAAAAAAATTCCCAAATAGGGACACAGAGAACTGGACATGACAGAGATTACTGAACCACCACAAATAAGGGAGGGGAAAAATGCAGCCAAAATTCAATAACACTTTGAGATCTTTAGAGGCAACTAGGTGGTACAGACCTACGTCATAAAGACCCAGATTCAAATTTAGCCTCAAACACTGATTAGCTATGAGATCCTGGGCAAGCCACTTAACCTTCCAGAGATCTGCCTCAGTTTCCTCAACCATAAAATGGGGATAATAGCAGCACCTACCTCTCAGGGTTATCATGAGGATCAAATGAAATATTTGTAAAGTGCTTTGTAACCATTAAAGTACTATTAAATGCTTTTACTATTATGATGGTTATTATCGTTAGTAGTCCACTGAAAGCATCTTTTCTGAATTTGGAATTAAGAGACCTCATTCAAGGCCCTCTGACAATTATTAGCATTGGGCAAGTCATTTTATTTTTCTGATGCTCAGTTTTCTCACTTTTAAAAATGGAGATAATCATACTTTTACTACTGACTTCACAAAATGTTGTAAGGATTCAAACTCTAAAGCTTATAAACTCTAAATGCTATAAATCAATTATCATTTTTTCCAAATTTCTATAAACTGAAAACTCATAAAGTGCTCCACATACATTATGGCAATTATTTTGTATGGCATTATATATGTACATGTCTTCCCTGTTAGAATATAAACTTGTTGAGAATAGAAATTGTTTCTTTTTTTTTATTTATATCTCCAGTGTGTAGCATTGAAGAAGCTTAAGAAATGTTTGTTGAAGAACCAGCTACATCCAGAAAAGGAACACTGGGAAATGAATGTAAACTGTTATTTTTACCTTCTGAATCCAATTCTTCCTGTGCAACAAAAAAAAATTCGGTTCTACACACATATATTGTATCTAAATTATACTGTAATATATTTAACATATATAAGACTGCTTGCCATCTGGGGGAGGGGGTTGGGGGAGGAAGGGAAAAAAAAATCTGAATAGAAGTAAGTGCAAGGGATAATGTTGTAAAAAATTACCCATGCATATGTACTGTCAAAAAATGTTATAATTATAAAATAAAATAAAAAATTAAAAAAAAAAAAAAAAAAGAAATGTTTGTTGAGTAATTAATTAGCTAGCTGATCTTTACAACAGCTCTGTGTAAGATAAATATGATAATTATCTCCAACTTATAGCTGAAGAAACCAAGGCTTGGACAAGGTACGTGACTTAGATAGCTTGTATGTGTATGAGGCTGGATTCTAAAGCTGCTCTTCCTACTCCAAATTCAGCACACCAGACACAATGATAAGCTGCCTCTCGTGAGTTATAGGAAAATACAATGGTCAGTGAAACAACTTTATGGGGCAGAGGGCTGTCATTTCTATAAGAACAATGTTATAAAGATAATCCTAGTACAGCATTTGTTATAAGAGATTCATAATAATATTGCTGAACTACACCCACCAATGTCAACAACATTATGTGGAATATGCCAATATTGTTTCTTTTTCCAGCTATGAAATTCTACCATTCTCCTGGATCCTTCGGCTTTCCTTCTCCTACTAAACATTGCCAGTTCCTTTTGACTGAGTTTCTGCCCGCAAGAAAAGGTGACGTAAGATTTGGTCAGAAGCCAGGACAGTCTTGACTTGAGCTATCTGGGTATACTTCATATTCTTGGCTCTGTTGACTCAAGAGAAGTCATTCACTGATAAAGACTGGGCTTGGTTGGGCTGGGGAGTTCAAGTAATTCTCTCAGTTCCATTCCTCTCCTCCCTTCCCCTCCCCACTTCTTTCTGTTTGAATTCAGAAGAACTTTAGACTTGGAGACTTTTATTTTATAGGAAGTCATATTCTTAATTAATAATAGCTTTCCATAGTTTTTGTTTTTGGTTGTTTTTTTGGTTTTTTTTGATCCTTGTAACAACTCTGTGAGGTAGATACCATTGCTGTCCCATTTTACAGATTTTACAGTCCCAAAGTTCAGGGAAATGAAGAGGTTTACCAGGATCATGCAGCTACTAAGTGTTTGAGTTAGGGTTTGAATTCTGACTTTTCTGACTCCCAATTCAATGAGCTATCTCCTCTTCCTTCAATCTTTAGTATGTCTGATACTAAAGATCTCTGTCCCATTGTGTATGTATGTGCGAGTGTTAACAACAGGAAAAACAAAGCTTTCCCCTTAAAGAATCATCCATAAAGAATCCATCCCAGGGTATAGGGAAAATACATAGTCACCTTGGTAGGTCATGATGCCTGTTCTTTTGTTCTTTTTGCTTGTTTGTTTGTTTTGAGTCTTTTTAAAAATATGTATATTTTCCCAAATATACATATAGTTTTCAGCATTCATCATTGTAAGACTTTGTGTTTTAAGTTTTTCTCCCTCCCTCTCTTACCTCTCTCTTCTCCAAGATGGCAGGTTAAATATTTACAATCCTTTTAAACATATTTCCACGTTTGTCTTGCTGTGCAAGAAAAATCAGACCAAAAGGGAAAAACCATGAGAAAGAAAAAGCAAACAAACAAAAAGGTGAAAATACTATCCTTTGATCCATATTCAGTATCCAACATTCTCTTTCTGGATGCAGATGCACTTTACATCCCAAGTCTATTGGAATTGAATTATTACACTATTGAGAGGAGTCAAGTCCATGATGGCTGTACTAAAAATTATAGGTTGTTTTTTTACTTCTCACTCATATTCTTGACATGAAATCTGTATAAACTGTTTTATAAGTCCCAAAGTACCATATAAATCATAGCTAATATTATGTTCATGCATTTTGCAAGATGTCTATACTTAATAGTCTTAGAAAATAAATTGAGGCTTAGAGAAGGAAAGAGACTTATCCACAGTGACATAGCTAGTGAATGGAACTTACACCCAAGTCTTCTTGACTCCAAATCAACACACAAACCCTCTGTTTATTATTATTATTATTATGAGTGATAGTAATAGTAAAAGGTAAAAGGGTGATGGTGGAGTAGATGGTGGAGTAGAGGAGTAGAGATGGAAGGAAAGAGGAGGAAGAGAAGAGAAAGAAGGAAGAAAAAGAAGAAAAGAAGAAAAAGGAAGAGGAGGAGGGAAAGAGAAGAAGAAAGAAAGAAAGAAGAAGAAAGAAAGAAAGAAAGAAAGAAAGAAAGAAAGAAAGAAAGAAAGAAAGAAAGAAAGAAAGAAAGAAAGAAAGAAAGAAAGAAAGAAAGAAAGAAAGAAAGAAAGAAAGAAAGAAAGAAAGAAAGAAAGAAAGAGAAAAGGAAAGGAAAGAAAGGAAGGAAGGAAGGAAGGAAGGAAGGAGGAGGAGGACTAGTAATAACAGCAGCAGTAACAATAGTAGTGGTAGTAGTTGTAAACTAAATTACTAATGGACTCATGATCACCATCACCACTGAAAAAGCACACTGCTGAGGCATGAACACTAGGCTAGTTTTCAGGAGTCCCAAGCCTGCTACTACTAGTCTATGAGTGCCCATAGTCCATTTATCCTCTGAAATTTGTTTCTCCATAGGGGCTTGGACTAGCTGACCCTGTAGGGTCCCTCACTGTCCTAACCATCCTTGTGCTTCTATAACTACAGGTGGGCCCAACACCCACTTCTGTGTTTGTGTTTTGGGGAAGTCATTCTCTCTCTGTGTCTGTCTGTCTTTCTCAGTTTCATTTTCCTCAGATTCAGCAGATGGACAGAGGACTAACGGTCACTTCAGTTCTAATCTTGAGTAGCCAGTGACCCTATGATTATTTTTACACTGTGGTCCAAGTGGGCTGGTTACTCTGCCACCTTGTGGTATGGGTATGACCTCATCCACATAATTGAGTTAAGGACTCAAAGGGAGTATTTACTTAAATGTTGATTTAGTTTTATAATACCACCCACTAAGTATTAGATTAGATTAACTGAACTGACCTGTGGTGCTATGAAGAGAAGTTTGGGGCAGCTGAGAGAAATGTTTACTGGGCAGCCGGGTATAAGGGAAGGGAGCATTGGGTCAGGAGTCAGGATACCTGGGTTTTAATCCTGGCATGGACTTGCCAGGTAGCTCTACGTAAATAATTTCTCCTGTCTGGGTCTGTGTGATTGTCTGTAAAATAAGCTAATTGGTAACTCCAAGTTCCATATTTTATGATCTTAAAGGAGATGGCATAATAGACAAAGTGCTAGCCCTGGGATCAGGAAGACTTTACTTCAAATCTGCCCTTACACTTATTGGTCTAGAAAGTAGCCCATTATTATCATAGATTTAATTTGGTTAAAGGTAGATGCATCTGAGGACTCAGTACATGGCCTAGAGACAACATCCCAAATTTTTGTGACCTCACTTGCTTGCACTGTATAATGACGATAATGGTAATGATAATGATGATTATCTATATGATGTAGTGGAAAGTTATCCTCAGAGCCAGGAAAACCTGGGTTCAGAACTGGGTGTATAACTTTAGGCAAGTCACTTAACCTTTAAGTGCTAGTATCTAAGGAACTCTCTAAAACAAATTACAGATGAGGAAATAGAGGCCTATCCAGGTTGCAACAGTGATCCATTCAAGATCACAGAAGTGACAAAACACGGCTTTTAAATTAGATCATGGAATCATATACTTGGAGCTGGAAGGGGCCTCAGAAGCCATTTAAAAATTTTAATTTATCTATTTTTTTCAATAGTGTTTTATTTTTCCAAATATATGTAAAGATAATTTTTAACATTCATTATTTTAAAGGCTTTGTGTTCCATATTTTTCTCCCTCCCTCTTTACCCCCCCAAGACAGCAAGCAATCTATTATAGATTAAATATGTGCAATCCTTTTAAACATATTTCTACTTTTGTCATGTTGTGTAAGAAAAATCAGACAAAAAGAAAAAAAATTGAGAAAGAAAAAGCAAACAAATAAAAAAAGGTGAAAATAATATGCTTCAATTCACATTCAGTCTCCATAGTTCTCTCTTTGGATGCCAATGGCATTTTCTATCCCAAGTCTATTGGAAATGCCTTGAATCATCTCATTGTTGAGAACTAAATCCTTCACAGCTGATCATCACATAATCTTGTGGTTACTGCATACGATATTTTCTTGGTTCTGTTCACTTTACTCAGCATCAGTTCATGTAAGTTTTTCCAGGCTTTTCTGAAATCTTTTAGAACAAAAATATTCCATTATATTCATCTACCATCACTTATTCAGTCATTCCGAGCTGATGAGCTTCATTCAATTTCCAGCTCCCTTGCTACTATTAAAAAAAAAAGCTGCTGCATACATTATTTTGCACATGTGGATCCTTTCCCCTCTTTTATGATCTTTTTGGGATACAGACCCAGTAGTGACACTACTGGATCAACGGGTATGAACAGTTTTATAGCTCGTTGGGGATAGTTCCAAATGGCTCTCCAGAGTACTTGGATCATGTCACAACTCCATTTCACAACTCCACCAATAATGCATTAGTGTCCCAGTTTCCCCACATTTATCATTATCTTTTCCTGTTATTTTAGTCAATCTGAAAGGTATGAAGTAATATCTCAGAGTTGTCTATATGTATTTCCTCAAAAGCCATTTAAATGTATTCCTCTTGTTTTAGAGATGAGGAAACTGATAATCCAGAAGTGGTGCTGAAGGCTTGTCTCTAACATGGACTAGTTTTCTCCTTTTTATACCTTAAAGCAAAACCATTTAAGACCCATGTAAGAAGGTATTGAATTGAGAGTGAGAGGCTTTGAATTCTGCTTTTGCTAATTACTACCTGTGTTTACCTGGGGCAAGATATGTCAACTATTTATACTCCAGTTTCCTCATCACAGGAGCAGCTAGATAGCAGATTGAACATTCCTGGGGGAAGGAAGACCTGAGTTCAAATCCAGTCTCAGACACTTCTTAGCTGTCTGACCCTGAGCAAGTCATTTCCCCCTGTCCACCTCAGTTTCCTCATCTGTAAAAGAGCTAGAGAAGGAAATGGCAAACCCCTCCAATATCTTTACAAAGAGAAGCCCAAATGGTGTCATGAAGATTCAGACATGACTGAAATAACTGTACAATAAAATTCCTCATCTGTAAAATGAGCTTTAGAATTCTAAAGTTATAATGCTATGAAGTAGCTGGGGTAACTGGTATGTGCCAAACACCTGTGAGACAAGAGGGAAGGCTCCAAAGGCGTATACTTAGAGGTCCTAGGGAATGTCTCCCCTCAGAGGAAATTGACTTCTATGTCACTTTTTATTTTATTTCTTTGTTTTTGTGAGATAGGTATATTAGGTTGCTTCTGAGGTCCCTTCCATCTCTGATCCCAGGAATCCAGCACTCTAACCACTATATCACACTGCCGTTCAATCCTCCAAATCCATTATACTAGGCATTCACTTAGCTTCCCCTAAACCTCAAGCAATCTTACTGTAAGAGATCTCGGATTTCCTTGATGGGGTTAAGTACATCCTCTACCAGCACAGATCACTATCTTTCTGAATTTTAGCAGACAGACTTTGTGAATTTCTATGGCACTCTATACCTCCCTGTACAGGTTAAAAAAAAAAAAAGCCCATCCCCTGGTGGTGATCCCTGTGTTAATGAAGCTTCTCACTCACACATAGGTAGGTCAGGTCTTCATTGACAGTCTATCACCAAACTGGCTCCTTATTAAAATTGGTTGGACCTGCCAAAGCTTGTCCTTTGCTGCATGGATTAGAGCAGTAGGGATCACCTGCTCATCACAGGAAGGAAGGAAGGAAGGAAGGAAGGAAGGAAGGAAGGAAGGAAGGAAGGAAGGAAGGAAGGAAGGAAGGAAGGAAGGAAGGAAGAAGGAAGGAAGGAAGGAAGGAAGGAAGGAAGGAAGGAAGGAAGGAAGGAAGGAAGGAAGGAAGGAAGGAAGGAAGGAAGGAAGGAAGGAAGAAGGAAGGAAGGAAGGAAGGAAGGAAGGAAGGAAGGAAGGAAGGAAGGAAGGAAGGAAGGAAGGAAGGAAGGAAGGAAAGGAAGGAAGGAAGGAAGGAAGGAAGGAAGAAGGAAGGAAGGAAGGAAGGAAGGAAGGAAGGAAGGAGGAAGGAAGGAAGGAAGAGAAGGAAGGAAGGAAGGAAGGAAGGAAGGAAGGAAGGAAGGAAGGAAGGAAGGAAGGAAGGAAGGAAGGAAGGAAGGAAGGAAGGAAGGAAGGAAGGAAGGAAGGAAGGAAGGAAGGAAGGAAGGAAGGAAGGAAGGAAGAAGGAAGGAAGGAAGGAAGGAAGGAAGGAAGGAAGGAAGGAAGGAAGGAAGGAAGGAAGGAGGAAGGAAGGAAGGAAGGAAGGAAGGAAGGAAGGAGGAAGGAAGGAAGGAAGGAAGGAAGGAAGGAAGGAAGGAAGGAAGGAAAGGAAGGAAGGAAGGAAGGAAGGAAGGAAGGAAGGAAGGAAGGAAGGAAGGAAGGAAGAAGGAAGGAAGGAGGAAGGAAGGAAGGAAGAAGGAAGGAAGGAAGGAAGGAAGGATAGGAAGGAAGGAAGGAAGGAAGGAAGGAAGGAAGGAAGGAAGGAAGGAAGGAAGGAAGGAAGGAAGGAAGGAAGGAAGGAAGGAAGGAAGGAAGGAAGGAAGGAAGGAAGGGAAGGAAGGAAGGAAGGAAGGAAGGAAGGAAGGAAGGAAGGAAGGAAGGAAGGAAGGAAGGAAGGAAGGAAGGAAGGGAAGGAAGAAGGAAGGAAGGAGGGAAGGGAGGAGAGGAAAGGAAGGGAGGGAGGAAGGGAAGGAGGGAGGAAAGGAAGGAAAGGAAGGGAGGAAGGAAGGAGTGGGAATAAGTAGCCTAAAGAAGACATGAGTGTGAAGGCAAATATGTTAGCAGTCTTAAAATATTAGTAGCATTATCATTCAAAGAACTCTATCTGTGGAAAAAATAATAGTATTTCCCATTCATATAGTATCTTAAGTTTTTGCAAGTGCTTTTACATATCTTACTTGATCCTCCCAATAGTTCTGTGATGAAGGTGTGACTTGCCCCAGGTCACAGAATCACAATTTTCAAAATTGGTTCCCTCTGGTGCAACCCATGCCATAAAGAAATCCCTGAGATAAAGTAGGCGACAAATGATCATTTGGATTCTTCCGAGGAAAGGGAAGCTACAGTCTCTTAAGGAAGTCTATTCTATATATGAAGAGCACTAATAGTTAGCACACTTTCCTGGCATCAAGCCTCAATTTGCCCTTTTTTGCATCTTCCACCTGTAACTCCTGGTACTTACTTCCCTAGGGCCAAACTGAACAACTCTTTCAACAGGAGAGCCCTTCAAAGACTTGGAACGACATTTGCATGACTACACACATACAACCTATGTCAAATTGTTTGCTTTCTCAATGTGGGGAAGGGAAGAAAGGAGAGAATTTGAAAGTCAAAATTTGAAGAAAAAAAATGTTTAAATTGTACATGCACATATACTTTTACATGTATTTGGAGAAAATAAAATACTAAATTTAAATTTAAAAAGTAAAAATACTTGGAATATGGCTATCACATTTCCATTGAATTTTTTCTTTTCCAAGTAAAATGATAGTGACATATTTGGCATATGGCGACTAGCCTGGTTGCCTTCCTTTGGATGTTCTTCAATTTTAAGATGTGCTTTTTAAACTGTGGTGCCCAGAACTGCTCTTGGTCTGATCAGGAGGTTTCATCAAGACAAAGAGAGGCACTATGACTTCCCCATTCCTAGAAGTTATTTTTCCCTTCATTCCTTAACCCATACCTACTTAATGCAATCCTAAACTATATTAACTTTTCTTCCACATCATAGTGCTGAATCATACTGAACTTGCATACTGAACTAAAACTCCCAGACCTTTTTCATTCAATCAACAGTCATTTATTAAATACTGTGTGCCTGGAACTTTGCTAAGCCGTGGAAATACATAGAGAGCAAAAAACTCGATCTCAAAGAGTTTACAGTCTGATGGGGGAGACAACATGCAAATAACTAGGACCACATAAGTTCCATATGCAAATGAGAAGTAATTCCAAAGAGCAGACACCAGCAGTGGAAGTGGAGGAAGGAAAGGGAGAAGGGAAAAGGAAAGATTTCTTGATTAAAAGATACAAACCAAAGAAACCAAAAGATTGGATGGAGGAAGGAAAGAGCATACTAGGTATGGGAACCAGCCAGTATCCCTTGAGTCAAAGAGGTTGGGGAGGGGAGTAAATAAAGTGTGCTAAGATTGGAAAGGTGGGAAGGGGCGAGGTAGAAGAGGGCTTTAAAATCCAAACAGGGATTATATTTGAACCTGGAAGCTGTTGAAATTTATTGATTTAAGGGGGGGAGATAAGCTGGGGAGGCATGCTGAAATGTTTCTGCTAATTAGTATCTGTGTAAACTGGGACAATATATTTCAGTTATTTAGACTTTAGTTTCCTCATCACAAGATGGTGCAGTGGACAGAACACCAGACTTCGAGTCAGGAAGACCTGAGTTCAAATACAGCCTCAGACCCTTGCTGGCTATGTGACCCTGGGCAAGTCAGTTTGTCTTGTTTGTTTGTTTCCTCATGTGTAAAATGAGTTGAAAAAGGAAATGTAAACTACTCCAGGATCTTTGTCAAGAAAATCCCAAAAGGGGTCATGAAGAGTCTGATGTGACTAAAAAAAGAATAAACAAAAAAAGCGACACGGTTGGTCTCATCATTTTAGAAAAAGCACTTTGGCAGCTGCATGGAATATGAATTGGAAATGCAAGAGACAAGACAAGAAACTCAACCATCAGGCCTACCTACTCTAGTCAAGGTGGCAAGTGATGAAGGTCCGTACCTAGGCTAGTGGAGAGAAGGGAACAGACACAACGTCTCTTGTGAAGGTAAAAACAACAAAATGACGACGACGACGACGAGCCTGTGTAAGTGGAGTTTGAAAACACCTGGAAAACACCTGTGGAGTCACAGAAAACACCTACTCTGCAAGCTTGGGTGACTGGGAAGATGGTGGTGGTTCTACTCAGGAATGAGAAAGTTTGGGAAAGGGAGGGTTCGGGGGAAAGTGATAAAAAGTACTGTTTCAGGCATGCCTGTGGAACAGGTTCAAGTTGTCTAAGATGTTGTTTGTCCTCTGGAATTATTTTTATTGTTTTTAAATTTTTCAATCTTATTCTATTTTTTCCATATACATATAATTTTCAACATTCGTTTTTGTAAAACTTTATGCTTTAATCTTTTTCCCACTTTCCCCGACCTCCTCCTTCCTCAAGACAGCAAGCACTCTGATATAGGTTAAATATGTGCAATTCTTTTAAACGTATTTCTATAGTTGTCAAGTTGTGCAAGAAAAATCAGACCAAAAGGGAAGTAACCTCAAGAAAGAAAACAAACAAAGGTGACAATATTAGACTTAAAGCCACATTCAATCCCCATAATTCTCTCTCTGGATGCAGACAGCATTTTCATTTCCAAATCTATTGTTGTCCTTTGTTTTTGAGAAGGACCGGTGGGTTCATGGAATGATGTCTTGACTTTCTCCTGAATTATATTTAAATAAGGCAGAGTTTAGACAGCTCACTCTCTCTTCCTGACTCATCAAAGTCTAGTGCAAGACAAAAGTTAGGAGGATTGGTGATGGAGTTAGGAGGAGGGTGCAGTGGACGGCCTTCGAGTTCAGCCACCTTCTTGGTCACTGGAAAAAATTCTCACTCATCCATTCTGGTGAGAAAAGTGTTCATATGCCTAACTCTCCAGGGGATTGAGGCCAGTAGTGTACCTTAAACTGGGTTTACCCATCTGCAGAGATAATTTACTGGGATGTGACTGCTGCCAATGCTACCGATTCATCCAACTCTCACCTATCTAACCAGGTAGTTGGTAATTCAAGAACCTGTAACCGGAGAGAGGCTAGGCCTTGATATGTATCAGCATTGAGATGACAATTGGACCATTGGTGAGAGCAAAAAGGGAAATAGAATATAGGATGAAGAGGTGGGGGCCCAGGATAGTGCCTCAGGGTGCAATCATTGTTCCAGGACCTGATCCAGTTGAAGAAACAGAGAAAGAGACTAAGTAGAAACAAAGAGTCTCATCACAGAAACAGTGGCCCGCCCACTCGTGAAAGTCAAAATACAACTATACTTAGAGGAAGCGGGAGACACAAAGAAAAAGACTGACTCAGAGGCCCAGGCAGAAGCAGGGTTTTTCTGAATCCTCAAAGGGTGAACCTGGAAGTCTATAGGTTCCCTCACCCTCAAAACACACTCAAAGACAGTGGGAAGGTTTGTACCAGGAGAGATGAGTCCATACCAGAATGGCAACATCTTGGCCAATCTGCTCCACCCCATGTGCACCTCGCCCTGATACTGAAACTGCAGTTGATGGGAAAATACAGCCACTGGGAGGAACAGGCTGTCCAGGGCAGAGATTCCCCACACTGGCTGGAAACAGTATTTAAGAACCTTGAGGGGAGGGGAGGGAAGGGAAGGGAAGGGGAGGGGAGGGGAGGAGAGACAGAGAACAATCAGAGAGAGAGAGGCAGAGAGAGAGATGAAGATGAGGGAAGGGAAAGAGAGGTGGAAGGGGGAGAGAAACAAGAGAGAGGAAAAAATAGGGAAAGTGAGAAAGACAAAGACACAGAGAGACAGAGAGAGAAAGAAGAGAAAGGGGGAGAGGAGAGAAAGGGAGAGAAATATACAGATAGCTATAAAGACAGATACAGAGACTATAAGAGACAGAGAGAGGGGGGAGGGAATTATTCTGACAAATAAGGATATTCAAGGAAAAGGAATTCACAGTAGCGTTGTAATAATAACACTTTAAAGTTTACAAAGAGCAGGGGTCAAATCTAGCTTTTGGCAGCTGGAGCTGTGTGATTAGGCAAGTTGTTGACTTTCCTCATCTGATGATTGGGGATGATAACACTTCACCCTGGTGAAGAAAACCTTTACAAAAGCTATTATTATCACCATTCTCATCCCTCCTATTGGTGGTCAGAGCAGCCTCCGGAGGCCCTGATGGAAGGCACTGAGGGCTGACACAGGCAACAAGGCTCTCCAGGCTTGATGAAATTCCCTGGGGCTAAAATTGCCTGGTGAATAATTCACCTGGGAGATGTGCTGGAGCCGTTCACTGTTTGCCATCCGTCTGAGTGTTTGCCATCCGTCTGAGGCTTTATCTACCCCAGCAGAGACGGGCATGGGGCCAACTCCCCATTCAAGGTAAATGATTGGGCATCGAGGAAAACAAATAGGCCACAGTGGACAGATGTCATGGCTGGGCGCTCAGGAAAAACCCTGGACTGGGGTTTGTGTCCCGGATCCATCAGGCTCCTCAGTGTAACCTCATTCAAACAGCTTTCTCTCATGGAGCCTCAGTTTCCTCCTCTGTAAAATCCTCTTCCTAGTTCACAGGGGCTTCTAAACCAAGAATCAAATGGGATTATGGACCTTCTAATGGGGAAGTGTTGACCTCAGTATCCTGGATTCTGGGTTTGAATATTGCCTCTGCTATTAACTTGGCTCTGAGACTTCAGATATGTCTGGGCACCCGGTTCCTCGTTTGTAAAATGAGAAGCTCGGACTAGATGGCTTTTCAGGTCCTTTTCAGCTCTCAGTATCATGATCCTAGGGTCACCATCCCCAGATCCTGGGAAGTGTAAAATAAACTCCTTATCACCAGAAGGAGAGACACTGAGCTAGCCCAGCACTCAGCCATAAGCAATGTGAAAAGAGCCCCTAGACTGAGAGAGACGCAGGGAATCTGGACTGCATGCCAAGCACTGCCCATAACTAACTCACAATCAGCTGCCAGCAGCCCTGGACCAGAAGGGTGTCTCTCTGAGTGTGTTTTGAAGATCTGGGCGCATGGGTCCTGCACAGAGTGTCCCATTAACTATTTTGAAAGCTCTCAATTCCTTATGCATGCCAGTCCTTATATACAAAACAGCCAAATAAAGCCTTTTGCATACAAAGTGCTTCACTTGGCTAGAGTAGAAATGCCCAGAATGGTTAAAAAGCAGTCTTTAGTATATTCTCCTAGTATCACAGTCAGGATAAGGAGGCACCTCGGAGATTTTTTAGCCCAACAAATCTCTTCTTCCTTTCATGCCCCAATAAAAACATCTTACAGATAAGGATATTAGGCTCAGAAGGAAAATGATTTGATCAAGATCACATAGTTAGGAATAACAGCACTGGGATTAGAGCAGTAGGTCTTTGGGGAGCTCCAATCTCCTAGAAACAGGAGTTCTTAACCTGGGGCTATGAACTTTATATATGCTATATATGTGTATTACATATATAGTATATACACTTATATAATATATAACACATATAAAACATATGTAATATATATGTTGCATATTATATATATATATTACATAACACATATATAAAAATATATATACATATATAATATATAACACCTATAAAAATATATTTTGGGTAACTATTCCAATATAACTTATTTTCTTTGTAATCCTATCTATTTTATTATATGCATTTAAATATATTATTCTCAGGAAGAGCCCATAGGCTTTTCTAGGTTACCAAAAGAAAAAAAAAGGGTAAACCCCTTGATTTAGAACTTATTCTTGCGCTTTTTTCATTGTATTATGATCCCTGGGTAGCACAATGGGAAAAAAAAAAAAAGCCATTCAGGGGTTCAATACTCCTCTCTCAACCTATATGATCTTGGATGGGGCACTTGTACATCTGTAAAATAAAGAACTAGATGATTTCTAAGGACCAGTTCTAAAGGTATAACCCTAGAATCCTTGAAACTTTATTCCTAGCACCCAGTTTCAGTGAAACCCCAATTTGCATCTGGGACAAGGCCAAGTCTTTCTTTTTTTCATCTTTCTTATAAAATGCAATAGTTTTTTTTTTTTTAAAAAGCAATAAATTATTTGCCCATAAACTTGGGGCATACTCTTCCTTATATATACACTGCCAGTGAGCAGAGAAAACAAGCCAGGTAATATGTAGGGGTAATATGAATAATATGTAGTCAACTACAGACTACATATGGCCAAAGCACCTCTTTCTCCATCTCTCTTTTCTTTCCTTTCTCTACATCTTTGTCTTTGTCTTTCTCTGTGCTCTCTCTCTCAATCTCTCTCTGTGTCTCTGTCTCTTCCTGCACTCTCCCTATTCCTCTCTCCTCTCTTTTTTCTTTATACTGTCTTTGTCTCAGTTTTTCTCTCTCTCTCTCCACTCTCTCAATCTCTCCTCTCCTGTCCCCCCCTTACTTCCCCTACCCCCATATTCCCCTCTCCTTTCCCTTCACCTCCCCTACCTCACTCCCCTCCCCTCTCCTCCTCTTCCTTCTTCTAGAGGGTTGAGTTATATGGCATGAAGGGGAGATGCAGGTAACAGAGCCACTAAATCATAGTTTATATAGTGGTTATATAGTATTTTTAAAATTTCTATTTCCCATGTTGCTACTAAAGTCTTCCCCCCATAAATACTTGGAAATTCAATTGTTGGTTATTGCCATAACTTAGGACTTGGTGCTAGAGGAAAGAAAGCAGCAAAACATAGTGAAAAGTACCTCCAAATGGAAGTCAAGAGACTTCTAGGGCTGACTCTGTCCTTCCCTTTGTGATCTTGGATAAGTCATTAAAGCCTTTCTGGAGGCCTTAGTTGTCCTATCTGTAACACGAAGAGGCTAGACTGAGTTTAATAAATATAGGTTGGTTGAATATCTACTCACCAAGGTAGTACTCAATTGAATCTAACAAACTAATTATGGGAATACATTGGAAATCACTCTCCAAATTCAAGGTACAGGATTAAGTCCCATTCCTCCTTTTTTTTTTTTCCCACCCTCCCCTCCATCCCCTCCATTTTCCTATCTCTCAACTCATACATGTCTGTCTTGTATGGCTTCAGGTCCAGTTCTTTCTCTTGGTGCTATAAGACATAGTAGCTGGAGATGGGGGGAGAGAAGCTGGCTCTTTACCTGCTAATCTGAAAGGTGAGAGCAAGATTAAAAATGATGGGCTAGACATGTACCATTGGTATGAATGAAAGCAAGAGTACCATTGGTATTTTTGCCATGTTAAAAAAAAAAATCAAATCAAGTAGATACTGGTACATTTCTGGGAGGAGTTAGGCAGGAGTCACACAGAATGCAGAGGCATAGAGGGCTTATGGTTTGTATTGTTGGAGGTGAAACCCATATTTATTAAGATCCACTAGATTGTTGCAAGTATTTGAAATGCACTATTCTAGTAGGGGAAGGGGGCAGCTTGGTAGCACAATATATAAATCACTGAGTTTAGAACTAAGAAGACTCATCTTTATGAGTTCAAACTTCACTTCAAACACTCATTAGCTGTGTGAACCCTGGGCAAGTCACTTCACCCTACTTGCCTCAGTTTTCTCATCTGTAAAATAAGTTTGAAAAGGAAATGGCAAATCACTCCAGTATCTCTGTCAAGGAAATCCCAAATGGAGCCATAAAGAGACAAACATGATTGAAACAAGCAAACAACAAAAGTTCCAGGTGGGGATGAAAGATAAAAAGATGAAAAATAAATAGATAAGATGACGCAAATACATATAAAAGATATATGAGATGAAAAAAGGCACAGTTCCAGCCCTCAAGGAGAGCTATTGGTGGGAAAGACTAGAAGTACACAATTAAATATCATACAAGGTGGAACTTGATGAGAGCAAAGGATCAATCCAGACAGAGTGCTCTAGGGCAATGATGTCAAATAAATAGAAACCAATTCTTCCTGCCACATCCTGAGTTAATCATAAGTTAATAGGAGCTATGTCACACGGTATTTGCACAGCTAAGTGGTGCAGTGGTTAGAACTCTGGGCTAGATGTCAGAAAGACCTGAATTAGTAGGTGTGTTACCTGGGCAAGTCACTTAATCCTCAGTTTCTTCATTTGTATAGTGAGCTGGATAAAGAAACCATGCATCCAATATATTTGCCAAGAAAACCCCAAAATGGATCATAGTCATCCATGACTGAAGCAACTGAACAATAGCAATTAGGCTTTTAAGGACCAGTAACTCACTCACTTTTATATGCAATTAACATTGTGCTTTGGGCATAATATGTTTGTTGAACTGATTTGAATCACTTAGCAGGATCCCCATCAGATTTGAGGACAGAAGTAAAAAAAAAAAAAAGAGATCTACCTGAAGGGTAAGATAGGGTGCAAGGAAGGTCCAGAGTCAGGACATTAGTTAGTTAATAAGTGATAGATGCTGTGACAAATACTGGGGATACTAAGAAAGGCAAAAACAAGGTGCCATTACCTTTGAGAAGCTCACTTTCCTATGGGGGAGATGACTCACAAATAACTAGGTAAGTACAAGGGGTGCAAATGACAAGGACGGTATATCGACTGACCCCAGAGGGGACCAGTGACCATGATAATCTCTTATATACAGCTGGTATCTATCAGGGCCATGGCAGGGAATGGAATCAACTCCTGCTTGGGGTTTGCAGAAGAGGAAGAATGCAGGGAAGAGCTGAAGCCAAAAGCCTTAGAATGGAAAAAGCAGAATCCAATAATATTTTATTTCCAGGAAACATGCTTGAAGCATAAAGATTCACAAAGAGTTAAAATGAAGAGCTGAAGCAAATTTGTTATATCTCGGGAGAATTGTACAAAATCAGGAATAGCAACTATGATTTCAGATATGGTTAAAAGAAATACATAAGTAGGAAAATTACATTATGTTTAAAGGTACTATAAATCATGAAAATATAAAATATATACATATATGCATCTATTTATACATACATGTGTATATAAAGTGGTATAGCACTTAAAGGTAAAGTTAATCAAATTAGATAGCAAAAGACAAAACTAGAACAGTTGGAATCCTCCACATGCCCATTTCAGACCTAAACAAATCTAAAAAAAAGATAAGAGAGAAAGAATTAAGGATGTAAATAGAATCTTAGAAAAGTTTTATATTTTATATCTCTGAGATTTCTGAAGGTAATAAAAATGAAAATCTTTCAGCTGTGCAAGGCACTTTTATAACTATTATAAGATATTAAAACTCCATAAATTAATTTTTTTAAATGACAAATATTGAACACATCCTTTTCTGACACAAGGAAGTAACCATTATGATCAATAAAGGAATTTTGAATGAGTAGGATGCTCTCAGAAAAACAGGGAAAGACTTCTATAACCTGATATAAAGTGAAATGTGTTGTTGCATAACAGCAAATATTGCAAGATGATCAGCAGTGGACATAATTATTCTCAGTAATATAATGATCCAAGACAACCCTAAAGAAGTTATGATGAAAAATGCTATCCTTATCTAGAGAATGAACTGATGGTATCTGAATGCAATTAAAGTTTTTTTTTTCCCCCAAGATCAGCTATAAATGATTCAGTTCTTCTCAGCAATACAATGATACAACATAAATACAAAAGACTCATGATGGAAAATACTATTCACATCTTTTTTTGTTGTTCTTTTTGGTAATTTTAAAAATATTTTAAACCTAAATGCAAAATAAGAGGGGAAAAATGACATTTATACAGCAAATCATAAGATTTGAAATTTCCACTTCAAGTAAACTTATATAAATACTACCCATCATTTTCAAACTGCCCAGCTTTTCTGTTTTCTTATTGGTTTTCTTTTGTTCTCTGTTGTTTACTTTTTATTTTATTTTCTCTCCTCTCTCCTTCCTTACCCTAAAGAAGGCTACAATTGAGTATGGATATATACATATATTTGTATGTGTATACATAGAGAGGTTTCTAAAAACATTCACATATATGTAATATACTGTGCTTATTTCATCCTATCATCAAGATGGATAGTATCTTCCTTTACAGGAACAAATCTTTCCATGTTTTTCTAAACATCAGCTCATACTTTCCTATATCCTATATTTTTTCCCATAGTCCTAGCCAATCACATTCTATATGAGAGAATGTCTATACATTCCCTCACCCAATTTTTTGCATTCCTTCCATTCTTGGCTACATAGGTTTTATTTTTAAATTTTTAAATTTAAAATAATCAAAATTATTCTTTTTACACTTCAACAATGTTCTCATCTGTTTTAAGATCTAATACTGCTAAGTCTTTGCCTCTTTTCCCCTTGGCTTCTTTGAAATTCCTAAACTTTTGTTCTTCCAAATGAACTTTATTAGTATGTCTCTCATTTTTGTAATGCTTCTTGAAAGCAACATAGTTGAATTTAAAATTTTAATCTGTTATCCACTTCCATTTTATAGGTACATCCACATTGTAAACTATAATTACTTGTGTTATTTTCCTCCTTCCTATATTTCCTCACTATCCTCACTCATTTTACTTCTACCCATTATCTTGTCCTTCTGTTCCTTAAGCCACCCACCTCTCTAAAGGTCCTTCCTTTATCTTCTCCCTTCACTATCTCCTTGCCTTCTCAGATCTTTTTGAATTTGGAAGTTTTATACCTTCTAGATATATTTTCTTTTTAACCTTTTCCCAATGAGAGTAAAGGTCTAGCACTACCCATAGTTCCCTCCCTCTCCTTCCTCCCCCCAACTAGCTTCTTCTGTATCAATTTTTTTTCCCTTTTCGCCTCATTTGTAGGAGATATTTACTCCTTTTTCTCTTTTCCTATACAGGTTTTGTTTTTTTTTTTTTTTTTTTTTTTTTTTTTTTTTTTTTTTAGAATTACTCCCATCATATTCAGCTCAGCCCACATCTTTCTTTCGAACTACCCAAGTAATAATCACAAGAGAACTGGGATATTTTCACAAATACAAAGTAAATTACCTTATTGAGTTCCTTATAATTGGTCTTTAATGTTTACTTTATATTTCTCCTAGATGTTACATATTGAATTTTCCTTAAGTTCTGGAGGGTTTGTCACAAAAATCTAAAAGTTTTTGAGTTTATTAAATATCATTTTTTCCCATTCAGAATTACTTTTACTGAATAAATCATCTTCAGTTGTAACTCCACTCTTTTGCTTTACTATAGGATTTAAGACCTATAGTCTTTTAGTAAAGTAGCTACTACCTCTTACATAATCCTTATAGTTCCATGGCATTTAAATTATTTTATTCTTGTGCTTCAAATATTTTCTTTTTTTTTTTCCCAAATTATTTTTTTAACCTGGGAAACTTGGCTTATCATTTTCTTTTTATTTTGCCTCAACCTAAAATGTCAGGGCAATTTTCCTTAATAATTTATTTTAATATTATATCAAGATTCTTTCTCTGTAATACTGATTTTCTTATATTATTTCTCCATAAATTCTCCAGATTGATTGCTTTTTCTGATGAATTTCACTTTTTCTTCCATTTTTTCATACTTTAGGATTTTGTTTTATGATTTCTTGGTGTCTTAGAATGTCATTAGCTTCCCCCTTACCCCATTCTAGTTTTTAAGGAATTATTTTCTTAAGTTTTTGATTTTCTATTTCCAGTTCATTGACTTTTTAAACATTTTCTTGAATTACTCCTATTTTTTAACCCTAATTTTTCCTCATTCTCTCTCATTTGATTTTAAAAACTCTTTCTAAAATTCTTGCAAAAACTCTCTTCTGTGCATGGAACTATTTCTCATTGAAAAAGGAATAACAGGGGGCAACTAAGTGGTGAAGTAGATTGAGTACCAGCCCTGAAATCAGGAGGACCTGAGTTCAAATTTGGTCTCAAACATTTAACACTTTCTAGCTGTGTGACCCTGGGCAAGTCACTTAATCCCAATTGTCTCAGGGGGAAAAAAAAAAAAAGAGCACCGATTCCAAGAGACTTGTGATGGAGAAAGCCATCTGCATCCAGAAAGAGGACTATAAGGACTGAATGTGGATCACACATAGTATTTTTACCTTTTTTGTTTGCTTTTTCTTCCCTTTTTTTGATCTGATTTTTCTAGTGTAGTATGATAAATACAGAAATATGTACAGAAGAATTGAACATGTTTAATATATATTTGATTATTTGCTGTTTTGGAGAGGAGGTAAGGGGGAAGGGAGAAAAATTTGCAACATAAGGTTTTGCAAGGATAGATGTTGAAAACTATCTTTACATATGTTTTGAAAATAAAAAAGCTATTATTTTAGTATATGTGTTGCTGAAGCAAGCACAAAAAAGCTATTTTTTTTAAATTGCTGCAAGCAAAAAAATACAATAGACAAAAAAAAAAAAAAAAAAAGATTGGCTTTTAAAATTCCACAATTTTTCTCTGAATATGAACCCAAATCTTCTCTATTCCCCCTTAGCGACTATCCTTGGATAGTTGGATCCTTCTTTGCTTTCTTATTTTTATTTATTTTGGGGTTTTTTGCTGATCAACATAATCAAGTTATAGTCTTGAGGTATGGTGAATGATGTCCTTAAGTCCTTCTTTACTGTGATTTTCTGGGGTCTTTCTTGGGATCCAACCTTGGGTTCTCCTCTCCACTCTTAAACCACAGGTAGGGCACTCAATCATACTGCCCTAACCAAATGATCTTGCTCCCTACTGTCCTTCCAGTGGCTGCAAACTACAACTTTCTCTCTGCCACAATCTGAGATTGGGAAATCTGCTCTTCTGCAGATGACCTCAGCCAACAGGGTCCCTGCCCCTCACTACTGCACTCATCTATGTGCTACCTTTTCTCCCCATAGCCACAACCTCCAATGCCTCTGGTCAACACATGTGTGCTTCAGTGTCGCTCATTAGTAGAAGGTCCCTCAATCTTCTCCTACTCAATTGTCAGATGTCCTATTCTCTCTTCCCATCCCCCAAATGACAGATGAAAGTTTCTGAGGCTGAGACTCCTCCCAGAACTTCTTGCTTTTTGATTCTACAGAGTCAACCTGGAATTGTTAGCACTTCACTCAGACCAAGTCTCCACCCATGAAGGTCTGGTCTTTCTAGGATCATTTTAGGTTGTTTTAGGACAACTGCTCTGCCTCACGTTTATTTCTGCTGCTCTAAAGGTGATGTTCTTTTTTTTGGAGAAAATTTGAACAGTCGAAAGTTTTATGACCTATTCTGTCATCTTTCCAGAATCTTCCCCACTATTCACATTTAGAGAAACTACTGATGAACTCTGAATGCAGACCATAAGCACATTGTTTTTACTTTTTTGTATGTGCCGTGTTTTGTTTTCCCCTTTTGGCCTTTTTTCCTGAAAGTTGTGAAAAACTATACCATAAAAATGTTTTACATGATTGCATATATATAACATAATTACTATTTTTGGATAATGGGAAGGGAAAGGAGGGAGAAAAATTTGGACTCAAAATTTTGTACAAAAATGAAAACAAAGAAACTGGAAATTGAAGGAATGCCCATCAATTGGAGAATGGCTGAATAAATTGTGGTATATGAATATTACGAAATATTATTGTTCTATAAGAAATGACCAGCAGGTTGATTTCAGAAAGACCTGGAGAGACTTACGAACTGATGCTGAGTGAAATGAGCAGAATCAGGAGATCATTATATATACTTCAACAACAATACTATATGATGATCAATACTGATGGACAGGGCTCTCTTCAACAATGAGAGGATCTCCTAGCAATTTCTCATTACATCTTTCTAAGTTGCAGTTCCAAAATAGAAAAGAGGTGAAGGAACAAACATCCTACTTGGATAAGAACTAGAACACAAACCAGGAGAGCAGTGGCCAAAATTCTCCCAGGATTATAAGACCTTTGGAAACACCAAAAACTTTTGATCCCCAAACCTAGTTGGAAAAGCAGAAAGAAATAAAAAGATTTGATAGACATCCTCTCCCCACTCCTACTCCCAGAAATGAATAGGCTCCATTCTTTAACAAGTCTAAAGTTAAGAAATGGGCTAGAAATAATGAGCAAATAATATTAAGAGAATCTGCCATAAAAAGCTACAGTGGTGACACTTAACAGATTGGAAAAGATAAATGTTGAAGTTGGCTCAAGACAAATTCAGAAGACAATGATTTGAAAACATTTACAAGCCTCAAAGGAAAAACTGCATATTGGACACAAGCTCAACAAGAATTTCTTTTTAAAAAACATTTAACTTTCCCCTAATTATATGTAAAAACAAATTAACTTTTTTTTTTTAATTTCAAGTTCCAAATTCTCTATCTTTTCTTTCCTCATCCCTCCCTGAGATGGTAAGCAATTTGATGTGTTAGAAATGTATAAATGTAATAAAACATATTTTCATATTATGCTGCAAAAGAAAACATGGACTCATTTCTCAAAATAAGGGATGGTAGATATGGAGGTGGATAAAAATTTTCATTTTAAATCCTTTGGAATAGTCTTAGATCATTATATTGCTGAGAATAGCTTAAGTCATTTGCAATTGATCATCATATAATATTGCTGTTACTATGTACATTTTCCTGGTTTACTTTGCACTAATTCTTATGTCTTTCCAGGTTTTTCTGAAAGCATTCTGATCATGTCTCATAACACAGCAACATTCCATTATAATCATATACTACTGCTTGTTCAGCTATTCCCCAATAGATGGATATCCCTCAATTTCCAATTCTTTGCCAGCAAGAAAAAGGCTGCTAATAAGTATTTTTGTACATATGGGTCCTTTTCCTTTTTTTTTTTTTTTTTTTTTTTTTTTTAATCTCTTCAGGATACAAACCTATTAGTGACATTGCAGGATCAGAGATATAGTCCATTGGGCATAGTTCCAAATTGCTCTCCAACTCCACCAGTAGTGCATTAGTGTCCCAATTTTCCCACATTCCCTTGAACATTTATCACTTTTCTATCATATTAGCCAACCTAATAAGTATGAGTGCCACTTCAACTGTTTTAATGTGTATTTCTCTAATAAAAATTGTTTTACGTGACTTAGATTTCTTTATGTGAAAACTGCCTGTTTATATCCTTTTGTTAACTCGAGAATGGCTTGTATTCTTATATTTGACATATGTTTTCCTTCTATGTTTGAGAAATGAGACATTTATCGAGACACTTGCTGTAAAAATTGTTTCCCAGCTTTTTGCTTTCTTTCTAATCTTGGTTGCATTGGATATTTAGGCACTTTTAAATTTTAAATGTAAATTTAAAACTCCTAAATGATCAAAATTATTCACCTTATATCTCATAATGCTCTCTTTGTCTCTTGTTTAAAAAGCAAAAAAAAAATTTTAATGAAATGAGTGGTAAGAAAAATTGGGGGAAAAATGAGAAGTGCAAGAAAATTACGAAAGAATTAACAGCTTGTGCTTCTTTAAAAGCAGCACAAAAAAATATCCCCCCCAAAAAAACTCCTTAAAAATCAGAATTAACAGATTGTTGGGTTTTTTTAAGTAACACCCCCCCAAAAAAAAACCTTAAGAAAATAACTGCTTAAAAATCAGAATTGGCAAAAATAGTAAGAGTTACAACATCTCACTGAAGAATTTACCTCCATGGTACCATTACATACCTCTTGGATTGGCTATGATGACAGGAAAAGATGACAAATGTTGCAGGGGATGTAAAAAACTGGGAACACTGATACATTGTTGGTGGAATTGTGAACTGATCCAACCATTCTGAAGAGCAATTTGGAATTATACTCAAAAGTTTACCAAACTGTGAATACCCTTTGATCCAGTAATTTTTCTACTAGGCTTATATCCCAAAGAGATCTTAAAGGAGGGAAAAGAACTCACATATGCAAAATGTTTGTGGCAGCTCTATTTGTAGTGGCAAGAAACTAGAAACTGAATGGAGCCCAAAATATGAATGTTATAGATTATTGTTCTATAAGAAATGATCAACAGGATGGTTTTTAGAGAGACCTGGAGAGACTTACATGAACTGATGCTAAATGAAATGAGCTGAACCAGGATTTCATTGTACATTGCAGTGGCAAGATTATACAATGATCAGTTTTGATGGATGTGCCTCTTTCTCAACAACAAGACAATACAAATCAGTTCCAATGATCATATGATGAGAGTCATTTACACCTAGAGAACTGAGAACTGAGTGTAGATCACAACATAGTATTTTCATTTCTTTTGTTGTTGTTTGCTTGAATTCTTTTATTTTTTCCTTTTTGATGTGATTTTTCTTGTGCACATTTATCTTGTTCACAAGTGTATAAATATGTATATGACTATATTGTTTACATATACTTTTTACCATGTTTAACATATATTGGATTACTTGCCATTTAGGGGAGGAGGTTGGCAGAAGGGGTAGAAATTGGAACAAAAAGTTTTGCAAGGGTCATTGGTGAAAAATCATTCTTGCATGTGAAAATAAAAAACTTCAATAAAAAAAAAAAATTGGTCAAGCTAATGAATCTGTGAGAAATCAAGAAACCAAAACCAAAGTCAGAAGCCTAAAAAACATAGAAGAAAATATGAAATATCTCATAGGAAAAACACCTGATCTGGAAAACAGATTTAGGAGATTTAAAATTATTGGACTACTTGAAAGCCATAATTAAAAAAAAAAGAAAAAGAGACAGAGACAGAGAGGGAGACAGAGACAAGAGACAGAGAGACAGATATACAGACAGAGAGGGAGAGGGAATACAAGGAGAAGAGCACTTAGACATCATATTTCAGAAAATCATACAGGGAAACTGCCAATATCTTAGAACCAAAGTAGAAATCAAAAATATACTAATCAACTCCTGAAAGAGATCCCAGAATGAAAATTCCCAGGAATATATTATAAGCAAATTCCAGAATTCCTAGGATTAAAGAGAAAATTCTTTAAGCATAGGAAAGAAATAATTAAAATACTTTGTAGTCAAAGAATATTTAGCAGCTACCATTTTAAAGAGAGAAGGGCTTAGAATATTGATATTATGGAAGTCAGAGAAATTAGAGTTCTATCCAGGTATAACCTATTCTAGAAAAATTGAGAATACTCCTGCAAGGGAAAAAATGAATATTTAATGAAACAGCCATCTTTCTAGCATTCCTGATTTAAAAAAAAAAGACCAGAGCTGAATAGAAAATTTGACATTTAACTCAAGATCATAAAAAAGTTAACATGAGTGAAAGATCACAGGGGATTTTATAAGGTTAAACCACTTACATTTCCTAAATGGGAAGATGATGTGTAACCTTTAAGAATTTAAGTCTAATGGGCAACTAAGTGGGGCAGTGGATAGAGCACCAGCCCTGAAGTCAGGAGGACTGGAGTTCAAATCTGGCCTCGGACACAACATTTCCTAGCTGTGTGACCCTGGGCAAGTCACTTAACCCCAATTGCCTCAGGGGAAAAAATTAAGTTTACTTAGAGGGCATGAATATGAGTTTATGATGTTGGGATAGTCTTAATTAAAAATTAAAGGATGAAAAAAGGGGGATGTCTTAGGAGAAAATGGAAAGGAGAGCAAGAACTGGGGGCAAGAATCTTAAAGAGATACAAAGGAAGAGTTTTTATAATGGAGAAGGGAAAAGGAAGAGGGCAGGCAACACAAATCTCAATCTCATTGAACTGTTTCAACGAGGGAGATTTTACACTCACATACACATACACACACACACACACACACACACGGATTGGATATAGAAATTCATCTTATCCAACAGGGAAGCAGAAAGGAAAAGGGCTAACAAGAAGGGATGGGAATAATGGGAGGATAGATTAAGAGGTAACAATTATGTGAAAACTACATTTTGCAAACAAGTACCAAAGACAATGTTGGTGCTGCTTGTTTTTTTATTCTTGAAGACTATGACTTCAGGGAGGTGATGCCGTGACATGCAAGTGAATTGGATTTAAGTGAGGGAGGTTGTGCAAGATTACCTGTCACAATATCTTCAACATAGAGAAGAGCTAATCCAATTCCAATTGATCAATGATGGACAGAATCAGCTACACCCAGAAAAGGAACACTGGGAAATGAGTGTAAACTGAGAGCATTGGTTTTTTTGTTTTGTTTTGTTTTGCTTTGTTTCTCTTCCCAGATTATTTTTACCTTGCGAATACAATCCTTCCTTTGCAACAACAACAACAAAATGCCGTTCTGCACATATATATTGTACCTAGGATATACTATAAGATATTTAATATGTATGGGAATGCCTGCCATCTAGGGGAGGGGGTGGATTCTGAGGGGAAAAACTCGGAACAGAAGGGAGTACAAGGGATAATGTTAAAAAAAAAAAAAAAAAAAAAGATTACCTGCCACACTTTCCCCTCCAGAGACATCTGGGTCCACAGGCCCCAGATTAGGACAACCTGGTCCTAGATTTTGGCTTAAGCTACAATTTTTAACAAGTGTCAATCTGACTGAATCCAACACCCATTCAGTAATTAAGGCTAGGTACAAAATGAAACAAAAATGGCCTTTTCATTTAGCCAAATTTAAGTTAAATTAAAAAATAAACAAATCTAAATAAATAAAAACATAAATCTGGGAGGGGGAAGACCCTTAGGGTTAAAACAGAAATGACTGCTATTTGCATTCACTCTGTGTTGAAGAGGGCCAAACAATGACCACTTGGGGCTTAGTCAGGACCTATACCCTTATCTACAGACACCCTTAGAAACTATTTTTTTCTTCTGTAACTCTGAACTCTTTTTCAAGATATTTTGGATTTTGGGAATTACTGGCTAGATTTCTTTCTTAAAAACTGAACACATATGCAGCAAATGGCATAGTACTCAAATACTTAAAAGGAAAAGTTAAATAAGTTACAAGAGTAACACTCTATTACTAGGGACCTCAATTTACTCCTCTCAGACCTATATAAATCTGAAGATAAAATATGCAGGAACAAAGTTGAGGAGATAAAAAGGATTTTACATATGGCATACCTGTAGTAAAAAATTAATGGGAATAAAAGAATATACCTTTTTTCTCAGCTTTCCATCCACTTTCATAAAAAATGGCTGTGTTAGGGCATAAATATCTTACGAATGAATACAGAAAAGTAGCAATATTAAATGTTCCCTTTGCAGACCATTATTACAACAAAAAAAAATCAATAAAGGGTCTTTGGAACAGTAATTACAATCCAGCAAAGTACATGAAAAGTGGGGAGGGGAGCAGGAAGATAATCAATTGGAAACTAAATAATATAATTCTAAAGAATAGGTTAAAGAATTACAAACAATTTCATTAAAAATAATAACAATAAGAAATTCCAAAATTTGTGGAAAGTATCCACAGTAGTACTTAGGGGATATTCTCTATCTTTGAATGTATACATTTATAAAAGAAAAAGTTGGGCATACAACTAGAAATAATAGATGATACCAAAGAAAGATGTGAAATAAGATGACAAAGATGAGACATTTTTTCTGATGTTTATGTCCTCTTAAACAGCTCCACCTCAAACCAAAATTACTTGTCCAAAGTAAAGCAATTGTAGATGTTTCCATGGTCAACGTACACCATAGGACTTCTTAAGCTTTTTCCATTTGTATTCCTTTTGGCCTAAGAAATTTGTTTGATTCCAGGTACATAAGTATATAAAATAGCCATTCAATTTGAATATTTTGATAAGTCATAATTTTGCAAATCTCACATTCAGTTGTAAGACCCCATATAGTTATGAACCACAGATTAAAAAAAACTGGGGGTCTAGGACACCAACATTCTGCAACAGGGTTAAAAAATAAACTCCAATCCCAGAAATTGACATTTACTGACCCTGAAACTCATTCAGCTCTTTTCCATGTCCCAAGCTACTGGCAGTGAAGCCAAACTAGCAGACCCAGAGAAGGGCCTACATCAAAACTTACATTTACACTCCAATTGTCACTCTCTCTTCCCAAGCTTTAAAATTTTTTCCCCTGGTTATACATGTACATTAATTTTAATATTTTTATGAATCATGTTGAGAGAAAAAAAGTAAAACGAAAGGAAAAAACCATGAAGAAAAAAAAAAAAAAAAAGAAAGAAAAAAAGTTAATATAGCATGTGTTGATTTACATTCAATCTTCATAGTTCACTTTCTGAAATAAGATGTTTTCTATCCAAACTTTACTGGGATTGCCTTGGATCACTAAACTGCTGAGAACTACTAAGTCTTCCATAGTTGATCCTCGCACAATCTTGTTACTGTGTACGTTGTATTCCTGTTTCTATTTTGCACAGCATCGGTTCATGAAAGTCTTTCCAAAACCAGCCTGTTCACCATTTTTTATAGAACAGTAATATTCCATTACTTTCATGTATCATAATTTATTCAGCCATTCCCCAATTGATGGGCATCTACTCATTTGCCAATTTTTTGCCACCCCAAAAAGAGCTACTATATATATATATTTCCTCTTCCCAGTTCTTTAGAGACTGGTCCTAGGCTGTGTAAGTTTTCTCGGGCCTCCAATAGCCACAGATTGGAGCAAAATATTGCTAGGGCCTGCCAACTGGAAGCACCAAAGCTGAAAAGCTGTAAACTGTAAGTAAACCTGAGGGAAGGGCACAGCATCTACTTGGAGCCAGTTCTTATCATCAAAAATCAGCTGGGGCAGGCACCCAGGTGGGAAAACTGAATTATCCAGTGTGGGAGGTGAGATGACTTGGAAGTCCTCACACACACACACATACATACACAAAATCAAAGGGGAGGGAATCAGAAGTGAACAATAAGGAAAATAAGAGAGGAAAAAAGACTGAATGTATCGAAAATTCTAGGAAGAAGAAATCTCAAAGACCTTGAACATAAACAGATAACACTAACGAGAAAAATAGTAACAACAGAAATATTGTTTCCCCATCTACTGAATGAACTCAGGCGTTTATGAATAAATATTGCAAAACAAAAATGATTCGACATTTGATAAGACAAAAACTGTGGAAGAAAACGACACACATGGTTTCTGCATGTTTTAAAAAATAAGAATTGTGAGATAAGAATTTATATTCTGCCAGTAAAAATAATAAACACAATAGAAAAAAATTGAATTGAATTGGATAGTAAACCTCACCAAAAAAATAAGACAGATAGATCGGGAATGCAAATACACAGGAATGTAAAAGAAATCTCCAAGGAGAAAGGTGAAAAACAAAAATGTAGGGAAAAAATATGCTCACTGCAGGTGAAACACACAGATCTTGAAGACGGCATGTGTAGAGATAATCCAATAATCATAAATCTCCCAGAAGAACATGTCAGAAACAAAAAACAAACAAAAATAACCCCCCCAAACACTTTTAACACCAAATTGAAGGAAATAAGAACTTTTGGATATAAAAAGATGAAATTCTAATTCAAAGAATCCATATTGCCTCAAGAAAAAATGCTAGGTTGCAAACTCCAGACACAGTGACTAAATGTAATAATTGGATTCAAAAGTTCTGAGAGCCACTAGGAGAAAGATCTTCAAACACAAAGGAAAAGACATTCAAATAATACAATCCATTAGAAAAAGGATGGAATGGAATGTGTTCCAAAAAAAGCAGTGGAGCTTAGAATGTAGCTTCAGGTGTCCTATTTTGCAAATAGGAAGCTAATCATGCAGGGTATTAGATGTTCGACAGTTTCAAAGAGTTTGAAACATTTTTAGAAAAAAAAACAGAACTGAAGGGAGAGTGAATACATGCAGAAAGCAACAGCAATATAACAGAAAGACCAATAAGAAAGTTTTTGTCTAAATGTACACAAAAAGATGGACTGAAGGTAGAAATTTGGGATAATTATTAGTGAAGACATGATTTGAGGGAATTAGTGACACCATATTTTCAAATGAAGGTTTCTTCAGTGGCAGCAATTAGAATATGGCAGACGCATAAAAGTGGGTAGAGGAGCAGGGAAATGGATAGAAGTGAATATTATATCTAGGTCAAAACAAGTGCTATTAACAAGAGAAAGGTGACCTCTGTGGTCTTATAAAAAGTTTATCAGGGAGTAGGAAGTTAAAATTGAAAAGGGGAAGAAAGGATGCCTTACTTTGCACATAGGAAGGGTTCCCCTGATGCACATATTCCTTTGGGTGAAGGGAGACCACAACTTTAAAAATTGGATGAGGCCTAGGGATTTTGGTGTCTGAGAAGTCAATTTGTCTTGGAGGTAAGAGGGAGGATGGAACTCCTAGGGGCAACAGAAAGAGCATAAACCTAAATAGAAAATTTTTAGACAAATGGGGAGTAGGAGAGAGGTAAATAAGGGTATAAATCAGTATAAATCAGTTGGGTGAAAGAAATGGAAGTATAACATGGGATGGTATCATCTCTAATACCTGCAATATTGGCATTGTTCTGAGACACAATAGCAAAGGGGATACATGGGCCAAGCCCTACAAGGCAATTACAGAAAGTGCCTGGAAAGCAGAACCTAAAATGTTACCTTGGAAGCTTCTGACTATGAAAAATATGGAGAAAGAGACCAGATGATTACAGTGATTATGAATCGAGTATAAAGGGGAAAAAATGGATAACAGAGTAAAAGAAATCCTTTTTTGAAAGGGGCACAAAAAATGAAATTTTAAAAGCTAATGAATGATACTAGTTGAAGGGGAGAAGGAAACTGCCTAACTAAAAGAAAAAAAAAAGAGGACAAAAAAAAAATATAATCAGTCAGAGAGAGGAACTAATAAACTAAATCTTAAAAAGGATAGTAAATAAGAGGAGAGGAAAAAAGCTAGTAAGATGCTGAGTGAAACGAGCAGAACCAGAAGATCATTATACACTTCAACAATGATACTGTACGAGGATGTATGCTGATGGAAGTGGATTTCTTCAACATAGAGAAGAACTAATCCAATTCCAATTGATTAATGATGGACAGAACCAGCTACATCCAGAAAAGGAACACTGGGAAATGAATGTAAACTGTTATTTTTACCTTCTGAATCCAATTCTTCCTGTGCAACAAAAAATTCGGTTCTACACACATATATTGTATCTAAATTATACTGTAATATATTTAACATATATAAGACTGCTTGCCATCTGGGGGAGGGGGTTGGGGGAGGAAGGGAAAAAATCTGAATAGAAGTAAGTGCAAGGGATAATGTTGTAAAAAATTACCCATGCATATGTACTGTCAAAAAATGTTATAATTATAAAATAAAATAAAAAATTAAAAAAAAAAAAAAAAAAGCTAGTAAGAACAGGAGCACTTAAAATAAAACAATTGAATTAGCATATTATATTTACAGTATAGGAGAGGGAAATCAGCAGTTTTATAGATAGATGGAGAAAAATATAAACCTCTTTTAATTTTGAATGTAAATGGATTAAACAATCCAATAAAATGGAAAAAAGGGACAGATTGGCTACAATATCATCAAATAAATTTCTATTGAGACAACAAAAAACTTTTGGGATACACGCAAAGTAGACTAAAAACTAGTTTGACACCTTCCATCAAAAGAAAGAAAATTAAGAGTACTCAACAAATGAAAACTAAGTTTAATAAACTGTTTTGTCCAATTACATGCCAGTAAAATTTTCGTATTTGTAAATATCCATTCATTTCATTTGTTACAAAATACCCAGAATATCAGAACATTAAAAAAAAAAAAAAAAAAATCAAAGCAGGATGAGGTTTAAAATTATTCAAAATATAATTCACACCAATTTTACATAAATTGATTGTAAAAATAAGGAAAGGTGGCATCCTGTCCATGTTAGAAAGGAGCAGGAGCAAACAAAAAATTAGAAAGTGTGATTTAAGTTTGTTTCTTCCAGAATACTGTAAACTTCTTAACAGAAGTTTTAAACACAACCTTGAAGAAAGGAGCCATGGTTTCCAGATGGGAGGTGAAGAGTCAAACTCTTCTAGACATAAGGGAAATAGCTTATTAGAAGGGATGAAGAATGGAAGATGTCATATTAAGGGGGAATAAAGCCAGTTTTTCGGGGGTTATCAAGTGGGTCATGTAATCAGCCTAAGATAGGATGGAGCCAAACTGTGAAGAACTTTAAATAGCAAGGAGTTTTTAAGTTTAAAAAGTAAGGAGTAATGGGGAGCCATCTTGAAACATTGAGCAGAAGTGTGATGGAGTCAGATGTGTCCTTTTGATTTTCAATTTGACAGTTGTGTGAAAGTTTGAAAAAGGGAGAGGTTAGAGACAGAGTTCAATTAGGAGGGTGTTGCTTTATGTCCAAGTTAGAGGTGATGAGGGAATAAACTAGGATGATTGTGGTCTGAATGGACAGATACAAGAGATTCAGAGACAGAATCTAAGACATGTCAGCTGATAAGGATGTAAGAACTAGAAATATGGTGCAAAGGAGCCATTGGCATTAACATATCTCTTCTCAACACATTAACACATCCTTCATCTCTATTTGGGTTCACTTCTGGTGATGCTTTATTATTTCCTTAAATATTCTGAGTGGATGAAGAATTCTGTATCAACAATGTGGCTTAAAAAAAACTGCTTTTTTAAAACCTTGATTATAACACATCCATATTTGCCCAGTAATTCTCCAGAGGATCTTGTTCTTACATGACAGCATACTGCTTGGGATAGTTCATTTACTGTTGTTTTAGACACTACTGGCCTATCTCCTCCAGTCATGTGTCCTCCTATCAGTGGTTTTTTGGCTTTGTTTTTTAACCAACCATTCTTCTCTTGAATAAGTTTGTTTCTAATTACTGTATACTTTTGGTTGTTCGGTGGGTCATCTAATTTTGGTTCTTCCAAAATCATGGATTATGTGATTATACATCCTTAAAACCCACCCAAATACTGTATTTCTACAGCAGTTTGGAATCACTGGAAAATATTACTTTTTCTTAAAGACAGAACAATCTCATTCTTTTACTATTCAATTCTACATGCAGAACATGACATATATGCAGCACAAGATACTGGTTAGACTGTCTGACTTGCCTATAGGTTGTACATGACATAGTCTGTACCTGGATAAAGAACTTAAGTCATTATTCCACTAATCCACTGACACCTCTACCAAGCTCGTTTTTGAATACTTTCTCCCCCCTCAAAACTTTTATGTATTTTCACTGCCTGGAATTCTAACTCTCCTGATCCATTCCTGTTGGGCTTTTAAGCCCTCTTTAATGGTAGCCCATCCCCTTTAGATTATCTCAAATTTATCTTGTATATATTCTGTTTATATCTAATTCCTTTAAGGAGAGACAAGGTGTTTTTTGTTTTTCCTTTCTTTGTGTCTCTACTTTGTGTTGAGGTAATAAACATTTAAGCACCTACTACATGCTAGACACTGCAAAATGCTAGGGATTCAAAAGAAGGCAAAAGTTCTTGTCCTCAAGCTTACAAAATAGTGGGGAAGACAAGAGGTGAATACATACACAAAGCTAACTATATGTAGGATACATATTTATCAAAGGGAAGACATTCTTAAAGAGACACTGGGAAAGGCTTCCAGTAAAAGATGAGATGTAACAGAAACCAGGTTAAACCAGTAGGAACTGCTGAGGAAAGAAAGCATTACAATTATGGGGTGACAAGAGAAAATTACTGGAGCTAAGATAGAATGTCTTGCTCCTGGAATTACTAAGTAAAGTACTTAAATATTTATTGAATGACCTTAAGGGGTACAGTCACCAGCTCTAACCAAAGAACAGAAGTAGTACAAGACTATAGAGATGGGCAAATACAATGATTTTTAAAAAGTTAAGTTCATCATGACAGGTAAGCTCAACTGACTTTTTAAACATTAATTTGGTTTTGCTTTTTTTTTTTTTTTTTCCCTTAAAAAATCTGTTATAAGAATGGTTCTGGGAATGGTAACAAGGGAAAATACAGGTGAATGAAGATATTAATAAAAAACAATTTTAAAAGTACAAATCAGATCAAACCATTTCCTTTTTTGCTGGACAATTATGGGAATGCTGGAACCTTAATATTCTTGAATTTTGGATTTCTGCAAGTCTTGTATACAATATGGAAAGATGGAGAGAAATCTCTGGCACAAGGAACTCTGTCCACAATTGATGACCATCTTTATTAGACATGGAAAGCATGATGAAAAGTTGGTCAAATCTGCGACACAAAACTGGCAAGTAATGGTTAATATTTTGCATGACAATCTAGATTTAAAACACTATTTGCCCCAGGATGACATATAACAAGAATATAACAAATACTAAGTTTTAAGTTTTCCTTCCCACACATCCCTTCCTCAATTTTCTTCCATCAAGCATTCTTTAGCCATATAGAATGTTCTTTGTACTTCTCCCCAAGCCTGAAAGTATCTCAAGGACAAGAATTCATCTCTGTAGCATCCAATATAGGACTGGATATACAGAAGTGGCCACTTAACATTTCAAATGAATTTTGTGTCAAAATCAAAATCTCAAAGAATTAGGTTGTCTTTAAGGAGCTATTTGACCACAGAAACCTTTTGATAGCACTAATATGATCCCTGTACTAATAACCCATATCAGATTGTCATAAGACCTATCTTGAATAAAATATGTGGGAGGTGCCAGTTCTTCTAGTTTAACAGATCATTTCTTCACGGAAACTCCCTCCCCCCAACAGTAAATATTTATGCAATTAATGCAGAAGCTTAAGGAGCCACACTAATGGCATGATGGGATTTATACTCAGGAAGACCAGAGTTCAGATTCAGTCTCAGATATTTACTGTTACCCCAAAGTAACCTGCTTGCCTCATTTTCCCCAGTTATAAAAATGGGGATAAAGGAACCTACCTCCCAGGAAAGTGAAGAGGAAATGTTTTTGTTTAAAAACTAAGTGCTTGGCACAGCACCTGGCAACAAAATTAAAAGTTTTATTTCCTTCCTCCTTCCCCATGGAAAGAGCTAGAAAATGCCATTAGGCACAATATAGCTGATCTTTTTGTTAGTAGCAAATTTGTAGAAACCAAGGGGTTGGTGGAAGTGTCCATTAATTGGGGATTAGCTAAATAAATTATGGTATAAGAATATTGTAAGAAATGTAGTTTCAGAAAAATGAGAGGGTCTTTATGCAATGATGAAGAGAAGACCAGGCAGAGAATCAAGAGAATAATTTACAAAATGGAAACTGACTTAAGAACTCTTTTATTAATGCAATTTTCAACCAGAAGTGTTAAATGAAGCATGCCATCTATGTCCTGACAAGAGGTGAACTCAAGATGTAGAATGAAATATAGTTTGGACATGGCCCAAGTGATTTTTTTTGTCAAATTGCATTAGAGGGTGTTCTTTTCTCCCTTACCCCCCAAAATAGCTAGTGGTAGTGGTGAGGGAAAACAAAAATGCTACAGCTCATAACCTCAATGAAAAGAATTTCTACAAGCCTTCCTTTACTTCATATATATATATATATATATATATATATATATATATATATATATATATATATATATATATATATATATATGATAGTATGCCAAACAGTAGTCAAAGCCATTTCCTCAATCTAATGTATATATCCTATAACAAATCTTTCCTACACAATCTTCAAATGCTTTACATTTGTAAAATTCAACCTGGAACTTCAGTCTTCCTTTCATGTAAATTCTTTTTGATGTTGACATGACCTTTTCCACACATATTTATTGACCATTATAGAAGCTGCTGAATGCCAGAGCTTAAGATGATTTGTGTTCTTTCCCATTTCTACCTCCCACAAAAACAAAATCCAGACTATTATCTCATGGAACAAAAAGACAAGTGTGATCACTATTTTCACTGTACTAATGTCCTTTAATTAATTAATGATTTAGTTTTAGACTTTGCTGGTTTTTCAATTATAGCTTTTCAGCTTCTTTACTAAGTATATTGCAGATTTTTCCAGTTAAGCCCCCATTCTTCCTCACAGTAATGGGACAAATCCTTGAGCTGAGATGGCTCCCAATATGGTGCTGGAAATAAGACAGTTGTCTAGGAACCTGCCTAGTTCAGTCCAAGACCACAGGTTTCTCAACGTTGTTGGTCATCAAGTGCCTTTTTAGGATGCAACTACTACAAATATTGTGGAAGGAATATCTACAATGTCTCTTCAAATTTTGCATTACCAATGTTTACCTTCTTAGATGTGAACTTTTTGCATTCCAAAAAGTTACTCTTCCAACTTCCAAAGAGGACAAGTCATTTTGCCAGAAATTATGTATTTACCAACTAAATAGCAACTCAAGAGTGAGAAACAAATCTGGTTTGATTTCATAATATCCAAAGGTTCTTGTTTTGTTCAACAATCCAGCCCAAATTCTAAAAGCAAGAATGTCAGTCTGGTTAAGGCATTATACTTTGGCAGACTTTGGAAAAACAATCATTTCATCTTAAATATTTGGCTTCCTTATGACTATATTAGGCAATAAGCCTATACTGAACTATGTTGACTTATAGCTTTATTTTCTTTAACAAGCATACATTTTAAACAGCAAAAGTAGAACTAAAAGTTAGGCAGTTATCAATGTATGCATCTTCTCATTCAAGAACTAATCACATAATTGCTTCCACTAAGCTCAAATAATAAAATATTGCCAGTTTTCCCATTTATTAACAACTTTAATTTTATGCAAATCTGAGAAACCAGGGAAGCACAAGACATGAACTTAAACCCCAGCTTTAACAGGAACTAAAAATTATGACCTAAGGATATTAGTGAAGAACTAAGGAGCATGAAAGTATTACACAAATACAAGGTATTTGAGAACTACTAACTATGGCAATTAATAACTCTTCTCCCATTGCCCTGGCTGGGACTAAATGTTATCAAGTCAACACAGGACACAATGAAAGATCTTGCAGCACAGAAATACTCAACCAAGATGCATATAAATACCTCTGGGTCTTGTGTTTAAAAAAAAAAAGTAAAAACAAAAAAATCCCAAAACCCAGCCCCCTACACTTTCTTCAATTAGAATAAATCAAAGATTATGGATACAGCAACCCCTAGTGGACAGTAATCAATACACCGCAACTCATAATTTCATGTCTAAAAATTTCTCAAAATTTTAATGCTGGGGTAAAGAATAGAAACTTAAAACCATAAGCTCCTTGAAAATGGAATTGTGTAAACTTTTTATTTTATCATCTAATTTAGTTAATGTTGAGTGAACAGTACAAAAGCAGTCTGTTGCAGTGTAAAGTGTTTTGAATTATGGCTAGTACTAATCATGTGATAGTATATAAATTGGCCTACCTAAATCATGTCTTCCACCTCCCAGGATTCTAAGGGAACATAGATAACCAAAACTTCCTTCCCCAAGCTATCTCTAGCTCTTCTAGAACTATGAACGTTTTAGACAAATATGAAGTCATGCATATACCTCAAAGGATGTTTTACTTATAGACAGACACCTCCAAGCAGCATTACTTCAGAAGGTAGGTAATGAGTCTGTCTACAAATAGGCTGAATTTCACAGTTGGAAAACCAAGAGGTAAGGCTTCTTGGAGGAATAATGAAATCCCTACTTTGAATTGTGATCCTGTAAGACTCCCCCCTCCCCTCCCCTTAAAGGAGAGCTCTGAAATATGTAAGTGCTATAGAATAAAGTTATACACTTCATTTTAAGTAAAATTCTTCCAGTTCCCAATTAGCTATTTTGGGGGGGTCAGGAGGCCTCTTGTGAACAAGTGAACTTTGATTCAAAATCTTATGATTAGCTACTGTTGCTATTTGGTCTTGTTATAGGGTGCATTAAATTGTATCCTATGGGCAGTGCAACCACAGCTATCTGAAATAAATTTCACTTAATATTATGAATTTTTTATAGAAAGTTCAGGAAATATTGAAATTTACTCAGAATTTTATCTCATTAATGTAATGCCTGAACTGACATTGAAAAAAGAACTTATAATGATAATACATTACCCAATACTACTTTAAAAGCACATTTAAGGAAACTAAGCCACAAAACTGTTGCATTATGATTTAATCTAAGTGCACAAAAGTTTGAAATTACAATCCTTCCTAGTATCCAGGAAGGTTAAGCATGCCTCCATATTTTCAGTTCTACACTGTTACATTTGAGCTAATATGAATTTTTACATCATGATGCTTAGTTTGGAATTCCCATGCAAAACCTCAACTTATAGAATGGAAGCAATCTAAATTTAAGTGAAAATTATTTTCATGCTGAAAGCCTCTAAGGCCATTTCAATTTGGGTTACAATGAAATATATCTTGATATTCCTCTGAGCAAATTGCAGTATCATGAACCCTGAACTGGCTTCTCTTTTAAGGAGAAGGCATGATTACCTAGCAGAACTACTCCTCCCCCAACCAAGAAACCATTTTCAAAGTAATCAAGTCCAACTCAAAGTAGCAGCTTTGTGCAATCAACTGCTTTTATACAAGAACTGTGATGAACAGTGGATTCAACTGGCTACCACACAAATAGGCTAGCTAGTATTTTATTACTCCAAAAGCACTTTAACAAGAAAAATATAAGTATGGCTTCTGATAGGAATGTTTAAACCTGGACTGCATGTACCAAGCGCATAGGCTGAATTAGGTTCTACAAGGAAAACTTTTAAGTATTCAAAAGTTAAGCAACAATTTGTAACCAAAACTTTAATCCCGAAGGTCTCACAAAACATGTTACAAATGACATCATGAAAAAAAATCTTGCACAGTAACTCAAAAAGTTTTATCTCTACAATGTACCCTTAAACTGGAAGTGTGTGTGAATGGCGAATTTTTATTTATCACTATTTATTTACTCACAGTGCGTTAACTACAAAAAGAATCCATGACCTTAAGTAAAAAAAAATAAATTCCTCGAAACCTCTAGGTTTTCACTTAAAGGTTATGTGTCCACTTAGAATATTTTTTTCTTTTTCTAAAATTGCCATCACACATTTGAGCAAAGCAATTATATTTATTTTGGTATGCTTTTTATTTTCCAATTCACCTGCTGGCCTGTTCTAAGAGGAGCTTTAACATTGCATTTTGTTTAACTGATGCTGTACATATAACTATGCTGTGGACAAAAATCAAGGATCTCCAATGTATTCTGTCATTTCCTCCCCAGAAGACACAAGTCAAGATATTATTTTTTGGCCATTGCAGGTTTTAGAAATTTGCAAATCGATGCAAAACAATAGAAAAAAAAAAATCAATAAAAATTAGAATTTCGTTTAAGGGAACACTGTAAAGTTAACAAATTCTTGGTATTACATGCCTTATATGATCTGTTTTAAACCATACAGATACACATCTTTACATGTGTCACTGTTACAAGACAATAAACAAATTTTAACAGCTAAAACATTTTAAAAATGCACTGAGCTTATGAAGGCTCAAACAAAACTTGTAATGTTCTGTACATGCTCCTGTCAAATGAAGGGCTACTTCCTGTACATCACTCCTCTTGAAGGCCGATGTTCTATTTCCTTTCATTTGACCTAGAGCGACTGAACAAGGGGAAAAAAAATTATTATATTTCAATACCTGACTTGAATCAGATGAAAGGTCTATTTTGTACATGTAATTTTAAAAAAATAAATACATATACACATAGAGCTACTTCTGTAGTTTGCGCAAATTATTTAAAGAACCTACCTGCGAGACCTGGAAAAGGAACGAGAAGGCTTATGATTTCTCTCCCGTGACAGTGATCTCTCTCTTCTTCTATCTCTTGAAAGGGACCTAAAGTAGTAAAGGAAACAAAGATCACTATGCCTACTCAAATTTAAATGTCAAATTATTTCAAAGTAGTAGAGCTAAGATTTAAAGCTGATCCCTATAACTTATAGAGCATAAAAGGTTAATTAAATATTCGTTACATACCTACTATGACTAAAGCACCATGAAAGGAACTAGGGATTTGAGGGGAATAAAAAAAAAGTCTACTCTCAACACTACAGAATTCTTATTATCTACAGATAAGAGTAGAATGGAGTGGGAGAAAAATAGTCAAGACTGCCTAGATGGCAGATAGAACTTGAGTTGGGCTTTGAAGGAATTTATACATCCTGAAAAGTAAAGGAAAAAAGGGCATTCCAAGCAAGGGAATCAGTTTGCAGAAATGAAAAAGGCAAAGATATAAAATGTTCAATTCAAGGAAAAGGAAAATTGCCCATTTCAGCTGAAATAAGAAACACAAAAAAGACTTATAACTGGAAAAATGTAGAAGATCAGAAAGCTCAGAGAACTACAGGTTGAAGATGCCCTGTTGTCCCCCAAAAAGTTAACTCGAAAATTTCGTAATATCACTCAACCTAACAAACTTCAACTGACAAAGAATTACTGACAAAACCCCCCCAAACAAAATATGTAAACTGCTTTACCTGCTCCGGCTGCGAGAAAAGCTTCTTCTTCGTGGTGATCTACAATCAGAAATAGGACAAATTAGGCTTACTATCAATTTTAGTATTTATGGCGTGAGGCATTTCCCAACTTTTCAATCTCACTGTTGGGCCCAGTGATCGTGCCGAAGAACTGGCACCCATCGTCCAAAACAAAAAAAAGCACAGAAGGATTAAGGAACAAAAAGCTCAAGTGAAAAGCAGGTATTTCCAACCATGAATTCACTTTAACAAAGAATGCTTCACAGCAGATCTGTCCAATGCAAAACTTCCACGTCAACTAACTTCACTACCCAAACACCACGCCAAAATGTAGTCCCACAAGTAGTTCCAAAAACAGTACCATAGACCAGTATTTGGAACCCATGCAAACCTAGAAGTCCTTGACAAGACTTAAGGTACCAAGTGGATAAAGTGAAAAACCGTGAAAACGCGCTCAGTGTAAATATTGATGCCATTAAGTGATACATTAGAACTGCATATTTGTGATTGTCACATTTTAAAGTGTGTGTTTAGGCTTACAAAAAAATTACCTTAGCTTGGCCCACTTCACCCCAAAAATTGTTTTAAATTTTGAAAACTGTTAGTAAAACCATTTAAAGGTGATAGGATTCAACAAAATTTTGCTAGAAAGGAAAGCTAAATTTGTTAGAGATATTAAAATTTTAGTTTGGCATCTCACACATGCAAATGAGTTTTGCTTGAGGTTCTAGTTACATTAAAAGTTCCCTATCACCCTTAAAAGTTTTATTCAAGCAATATCTGTACGTTACCATTCAATTATGCACAGCCAGCCTTTGATCGAGAAAAGTAATTACTTAAGCCGCTTACTCCTTATTTTAACCAGCAGTAAACTGTATAAGCAGGAAAAACTTACTAGTTTTGGGTTTCAACAAGCTAGAAATGGTGAGGTGAGGCTGCCGGACTGACGGCCAGGAAGAATTTGCTGAAAAGGTTTTGCCAGATGTTGCGTTGTATTTAGTTGGTTGGCGAAGGGGGTGTTGTGGATTTTTCCTGCTTTTTTGTTAGCCGAAGGCTGCTGCTGTAGTTGTTGTGAAGACATTTGGTAAATAAACAGCTGAGCTGATTGGCCAGGAATGTGTGGGCGGTCGAGGTGGCTGCTGCCGATTTGGTTAAGGTTGGAGAGAAGGCTGAGAGAAAACAGCATGCTCGGGAACCAAAGGGCGGTGCAACCTGACGACTGGCCATGCCTGGGTCATGTGAAACGACACCAGCCAAGCTGAATGGGGCGCGCTGGTCACATGACGCTGAAAGGGCTAGTTGACTGGCTAATGCAGACTCAGAGGGTGGTGAGAAGAGACATGATGGTGACTCTGTAACGGGGTTCATTTTTATTAATAGATGGACCAAAAAGCACAAAAAAAAAATGAAAAAAACAAGCCATCAGTACAACCATCTATTAGCTAACATATAATCTTATTACGATGGGCAACAAGTGTGGGGTGGATTTTTTTTTTGGCCTTTTGTTTGTTTTATTTTTAAAATAGCAGAAGGGGCAGTTTCAAACTCCCATCTCCTAAGGACTTCACTCACCTTTTACAGGTAAATTCAGCCCTGTAGAAATCATGTTGGAGATTTGAGGAGGTGCAGATAGCCTCCAGACAACAAAGTCTGAGTCCAAGAGTGATGTGCCATTTTTAATTACCAAAAAAAAAAAACAAAAAACTGAAATGTCAGATTTGGGTTTGAAAAACTTAAAAGATGATTGGAATTACATCCTGTTTAGCCCCCTTTATTAGTGACCTAAGTTTACACTAGTTTAAGATTAATTTCTACTTCACCAGTTGTAACATTCTTAATATTACAATTGTGCAAACAAAGTAGAAAGATACATTTGCGTGGAAAGCTAAACTGTTGTGTTTAGTCTGTCATTGAGTCAAGGAATGGGAAATGGCCTAAAATTGAAGTAAAAGGGAAGACTGGAAAAGATGTGCTAGAAGATGAACTAAAATAACTTGAAAGAAGATAGATCCAGGACTGAAGTTACTGACTATCAAACTTGAACAGTGACCTAAAGACCAAAGCCAACATTCAGCATCAACTTAGATAAAAACTCCCCACTATAGCCCCAGCAAGGCTGTTTTATAAAAAAACAAAAACAAAAACAAAAAAAACCACCTCAGAATCTCAGCAATAGATGTTACCCATCAACATGCTTTAGGGAAACACCTGTTCCTATATTGCTCTATGGTTTAACACCAAGGGCTCTAAACACATTCTTTGATTCTGAAGTACCTGCGACGGGGTGGAGGACTTCTTCTCCGATAATCATCCCGTGGGCGACGACCCCAAGAAGGTGGAGGACCGCGATTCCGACTTCTTTTCTCCCCATTCGACAGTTCCACCCTTACCCGGCAACCACAAAGTGTTCTTTAAAAGGAAAAAAATTACATATATTACTAAAAAATATTCTCAAAAATAAACAAAACACACACACACACACACAAAAAAACCCCTTAACTACATACATTTTAGATGCTGATCTATACTTCAAATCCATTGGTTCATTTTGGCTAAAAAGCCTTTTGAATAGTGATACAAGAGTTCACTGTTCTCTATTCCTTCCCTACATGACCCGATTTAATGCAAAATGCCTATAAACATGTGTAATACATAAACATATTTATTCAACATTTAAGCAACTAAATGGTTAAGACAATGGGAGGAATAACAAATTATTAAAACTAAATGCCTCCTTTAAGATTATATTACAGAAGATAAAGATATTAAATGTAAAGAAAGGGTCTAAGATGCTAAGCAATTTGCATGAAGTCCACAAGATCAAGGTCTTAAACTGGTTAAAGACCATGTCTCATCAACTTAGTATCCCAACACTGTAGACTGTATTTGTGTTATGGATTCAGCATTTGGGATGCCTAACACTGGTGTTGGTTTACCAATTTTGTTTGTTATCTAATCTCATTTCAAAATTATGATTTCTACCACACAACTTTATACTCTTAATTATCTGGTTGCCTTTTGTATTTTAAATTATAGTTTACAAATATATATATATATATTTTTAATATGGCACTACTGAAACTCAGTGATTACTATTTTAGTTTAGACAGATGCAGTAAGATGGAAAGTGCAATGAATATAGCATATATATGTATTTTAGGCCTAAAAACCAAGTATCTTTAAACACTAGATGGCACACTACAAATAAGTATTAAAAACACTAATTTTAGTTTGATTCATTTTCGGTAGTGGTTTGGTGATATCAATATGCAACAAAATAATTCTTACAGGTGGCCAGCAACTCTACCTTAACCCTAATACTACAAAAAAGGATCTAGGTAAAGCTTCTTGAGTAAAGAAGCCCTATTTTAGTTGTTTATGTCAGTCCTAACTTTATTGTAGACGAGAAGATAAAGTTTGGACTGAATCTGTTAGCTGATTTATTTTGATCATTCATATAGTAGTGATTAAACTGTATAGTTGTCACTGATATCCTACAAGACTCCTAACTAATTCTAAATGTGTGCTGATAGGCAAATTATATATACCTCAATTTTTGCTTCTATAAATGAGAATTGCCTTAAAATGCTATCTATGTAATTGTTAATTTTATGATGTACAATCCATTAATTACTTCTTCTAGTGAATCCAATGAATAAATGTATAATTCACATGAAAGAAACAACTAGACAGAGATAATACAGTAAATATTACCTTCCATCTAATTCTCTAACAGCATCAGCTGCATCTCTGGGATCTTCAAATTCAACAAAAGCAAAGCCGGGAGGATTTCTTGCAACCCACACACTTCGGAGTGGCCCATAATATCCAAAAGCTCGCTCCAATTCTGTCTTGTTGCCATTGTTACCAAGGTTACCTACATAAACCTTACAATCCAGTGGACAAGAGTCACGATGCATCTCTGTAATGAGACAATGGTAAAAGGCAAAGTTTAATATTTGCAGAACTTTAATAAAATATTTTATTAGCTTAAAATGCCAAAATATGCCAATATAATATCAAAACCAAGAAAAGTTGAATGAAATTCAGCTCCCTTCTGCAACTACTCAACAATCCAGCACCAAACTATGTAGTGATATGTGTATGGAGAAGTAGTTCCAGATGCACTGTCTGACAAAAAGACTAGTGTCATTTCAAGATCCCCACCCCTCAACTGGCCCTTTAAGTGCCCTGGAAATCCAAGTCTTTTTTAGTCTATTAGCAATCAAAACCAAAGATTCATTTAATGGGTCCTTCCCTTTTGCAAAATTTAGATTTCTACAAGGAGTCTTTCCCCCTTCCATGCTAGTCTCTTCTAATATTCTAATAAATTGACTTCCAATTTATTCTGTATGTTTTGTTTGTTTTATTTATGTAGTCATCCATTAGATTATGGACTAGGGGGTGAGGCACCTACCCAGGAACCCCCAACGCTAAGAATTTCTGGGCTCTGGCACATAATCAGTATTTAATTTATTTAGACACAATTGCAGATCATCCTTCAAAATAGCAAATCTAGGCTGACTTAATATTCTTTATAAAGTCAGCATCTATTCTCTACTACACCTTTCAATAGTGGGTCATTGTGTATCCTTGGTTGAGAAGATATTTGCAGCTAAAGGGAAATAAATAATGAATGTTGCTACATTAAAAATTCAAGTATGCTGCGCTCTTGGTTGTCACACTTAAGAGTAAATATCTGGGTAACAATCCAATTTTTTGTACGGAAGAGCTTAACCCAAAAGTCAGAAATTTCTTAAAGAGGCTCTGAGCCAAAACAGTAATATTGGATGCTGTAAACATCGGGCCAATCGTCTCCCGTTTCAGCCATTTAAGCTAACACAAACACATACTAGGTACTAGGTACATGCTGCCACACCCAACCTTAGCGTTTTTCTAGGAAGCATGTTGGAACAGGCTACATCAGAATTTGGAGAGCTAAATATAAACTGGTCAAAAACCGCATACAAGTTTCAAACAAACAAAAACGGCGAACATTCATGGCAACAGGTTTCAGGCCTGTACTCGGACGCCTCCCAGAGTTACGGTGCTCATTGAGCGGGACCAGGGCTGCGTCCGAGTTCTAAATGCGCAGTACCTATTGGCCCACGTTTATTTGGGCGCCGATGGGGGAAGCGCCCGCAGCAACAAAGCGGCCGCACGGCCCCCTCCTTCCCTTCCTCGCTCGCTTCCGGCAGGCCCTAAGTACTCTCTCCAGCCCCCGCACTCCGGAGGCCAGGAGGCCCAAGGCCTGACGCCCTCTAACCCCACCCCCGCCCCAGAAACGCGGGAAGCTCTGCTCAGCGGAGGCTGAGCTACAAGAATGATGGAGCGGGCCGCACGAGAAGAGGCGCCATGAGCCGGAGGCCGCGCCCGCCCGCCTCGGCTCCTTTTCCTCATGTTTCGTACCCCGATCCCTGTTCCTGGCCATCCTCACTCCTCAGGCTCAGGAGCCCCCATCCCAGCGCTCCAAAAGCGCCCAATCTCTGGTCAGGGCCTTCGAAGTCTTTCCCTGCACTACCCAAGTCACCTCGACCGCCGACCACCGAACGTCACAAAATGGCGGCGGTGCCTCTTTGTCTGCGGTCGGCCTCGCTCTGGCCTTACGACTACAGCGGCGGCAAAAAAAAAAAAAAAAAAAAAAAAACCACACGCCCGCTCCACTGCCTGATTCCTTACCGTTTGCTGTGGCTTAACAGGCGGGGATACGATTCCCACCGCTCGACTGGGTTTTTCCCGCTCCTCCCGGCTCCGTCCCCGCGCAGCTGTTGCGCTACTCCCCCGACGTCCACAAAATGGCGGAACACCGCCTTCGCCTCCTAGCTTATATGCCTCCGCCCCAGGACACGTGACAGAGGGCTGCGGCCAATCAGAAGACGAGGAACGCTGTGACCGACACCTCGGAAGGGCCCGCCCTTCGTCTTAAGTTGTGAACACCGCTTAGACAGCGGTTGGTTGCTGGGAGCAGGCCTGAGCCTGGAAGCTGTGTTTGTCCCGCCAAGGAAGGCTTCCTTCCCCAGATGCCGAGTGCGCGCGCGCATTATGGGTGTTGTGTGGGGAGTGTGTCCACCCCCTTCCCTCCATTTCCTTTACGTCCTTTTATAATCACTTTCTTCAGTGTGCCAATGTATAAAAAATAATTGAAACCCATCCCAATATTACTGTGTAAACGCTCTAGTATGAGAATCTGGCCGGATGTTCTCAGCATATATTCCAGACCCAAGGTACAGTATTGTTGCCCGCACGCAGACATTTTAGTGAAACAGAAAACATCGTCAATCAACTAGTATTTATGCTAATTGTATGCTAAGCATCATACTGAGTGTTAGGAGATTAAAAAAAAACAAAAAAAAAACAAACGAATCCGTGCTCTCCTGGAGGTTATAGACTAATGGGGGAGACACGGCAAACAACTATGTGCCAAAAAAGTATATTTTATATAGGTTTTATAGTATACAAATAGCTGTTTCATACAGGCTTTATAACCATGAATATAAATATACATTATATATGTAAATACAGGTATACATTTAATAGATGTACGGGTGAGACGGGCGGTCCAGGAGATCGGGGAGCCATTTGCATGGAGCACATAATGTAAACATGGGCGGTGACTGAGGTCATAGTTGCAGGCAGGATACGGATGAAGAATGACCAAATAATAGAGGGGAGTAAAGAGCAGCGCCCCGAAAATGGAGGGAGAGCGAGGTTTACAATGTCCCAGGCTGCAGAGGATGCGGAACTTTGTTAATTAGGTTTGACAATTAAGAAACAGTCAGGGACGCCAGAGAGCTCAGACTTTGCTGGATGGGCCGGACCCCAGGCTCAGCTGCCCTGGTTCTCATCTGTTACAACTTCCTCATTTCCCAGGCGGGAGAGCTGAGGTCCATGTCAGGGTAAAACATATTTATTAGGGTGAATGATAATGACTGGATAGGTATCTTTCTGCTCCATTTCTTTGCTCTATGGACTTGTTGTCTACGAGGATTTTAAGACCGGGCAATATACTACGTATTGTGTAAACTAGGATGTTAAAATGTGAAATGACAATTACGTGGCCCCTAATCAACACTTGTTAACTCTTTCTGATCAATCTAAAAACAACAGCCTGAACGTAGCCTCGGAGGCAGCAGTGGACAAAAAAAATCTCCCTCTCACAGATGTGGTTATTCAGTTATTCCATTGGGCCTAGATGGTGGAAGTGGATGGAGTCTGAATGAGTCATTGTCCTGAGTTCAAATCCAGCCTCAGGAACATTGCAGCTGTGTGTCCCTGGGCGAGTCACTTAAGCCTGTTTGCCTTCCTTAACCCTTGTTAACGGCTCATCCATAAAACAAAGTGGAGAAGGGAATATCAAGCCACTCCCTATCTTTGCCAAGAACACCCCAAATGAACTCAAGGAGAATCAAGTGTGACTGAAACTAGAACTACATCGCACTGACCATTCTCTCTAATTCTTATCTCATGTTATCTTGATATTTCTATTTGATTATTTTGATACTTATGGCTTTGAATATAGTTTGAGATCAGGTATTGTCAGGCCGCCTCTCCCATTTCCCCCCAGTGATTTCCTTGATATTCTTGACCTTTTGTTCCTCCAGCTGCATTTTGTTATTTTTTCCCCTAGCTCTATAAAGGAAGTCTTTTGATAGTTTGATATGGCACTAAGTAAATTAAGTTAGGGAGTATTACCATTTTTATTATATTGACTCAACATCCATGAGCAAGTAATATTTCTCCAGGTTTTTAGACTTGCCTTTACTTATGTAATGAGTGTTTCGTAATTGTGTTCATAAAGTTCCCTCTGTGTCTTGTATTTTACTCTGGCTGTAGTTATTTTCAATGGCATTTCTCTTTCAATCTTGTCCTGCTGGATTTGTTGATAATAAACAGAAATGCAGATGATTCATGTAAATTTCTCTTATATCCTGCAATTGATGAAGTTATGTTCCACTAGTTTTGTAACCGATTCTGTAGAATTCTCTAAGTGAATTTACATTTACAGAACACGAAAGTTTTGTTTTCTCATTTCCTATGCTTATTTCTTCCATTTTTTTTCTTATTGTGACAAATAGAATTTCTAGTACAATATTGAATAATAATGGTCATAATGGACATCTCTGTTTACCCACTAATCTTATTGGAAAGACTTTTAGCTTACACCCATTACACATAATGCTTGGCTTTTGGCTTTAGATTGATTTTTAACATTTTAAGAATAGTTCTATTTATTTCCTGCTTTCAATGTTTTTAATAGGAATGGTATTGTATTTTGTCAAAAGCTCTTCTGTATTAATGATTGAGATAATTAAATACTTTTGGCCTTTTTTGTTATTGATATGGTAAATTATGCTTATAATTCATATATATATATATATGTATACATATATAAATATGCTTATAATATAATACCAGCATTGCATTTCTGGTAGAAGTTCCAACTTGTCGTAGCATATGAACTTTGTAATATATTTATATATTTATATATATATATATTTTTTTTTTTTTAATAGTTTTTATTTACCAGATATATGTATTGGTAATTTGATCTTTGTAATATATTACTGTAAATCCCTTTGCTGGCATTTTACATACATTTTTTGCTTCAATATTAATTAGGAAAATTGATCTATAGTTTCTCTGTTTTTTATCTTTCATTTAAGTATAGAAACCATATTTATCTCATAGAAGGAATTTGAAAGAATTTCTTCTTTACCTATTTTTCCAAAGTTACATAATGTTGAAATCAATTGTTTTTTAAATATGTGGTAGAATTGACTTGTAAATCTATCAGGTCCTGGTTGTTGTTTTTTTTTTTTTTTTCCTTAAGGATTTCATTTATGTCCTATCCAAATTCTTTTTTCTAATATAGGGTTATTTAAGCATTCCATTTCCTCTTGTTTTTTTATCCATTTTATTTTTTTAACCTCTTTCATTTAAATTGTGTTTTATTAGCATATGGGTGGACAAAATAACTCTTAATAATTGCTTTAATTTCACCTTCATTGGTTGTCTATTCACCTTTTTCATTTTGATATTGGTAATTTGATTTTCATCTTTTTTAAGTTAATTAATGATTTTTAAAGAGGCTAATATTTAGATTTATTTATGGTTTCATAGCCTTTTTAAATTTTATTAATCTTTTCTTTGATTTTTTTAAGATTTCTATTTTTGTATTTAACTTGAGATTTTAAATTTGTTATGCTAGTTTTTTTAGTTGCATTCCTATTTACTTGATCTGCCCTTTCTCTTTTATTAATAACATAATTTTACTAATTTTTTATTAATCAGTTTATTTATTTATTAATAACATAAGTTTAGAGATGTAAAATTTCCCATAAATACTGCTTCAAATGTTTATGTCCTTTTACTACTTTCACAACTCAGTGGGGTCCAGTAAGTTTTTGATGCTTCCAAAGTGGTGTGATTTAGGATTTGATTTGGTCACTATCTTCCTGGTCCTTAACCAACTTGGGCTTCTGCTCCCTTGTGACTGTAAGCACTCCTCTCTTTCCCGGAACTGCAACCCAGAATTAGATACTGCAATGGAGCTGTCAAATGGCACCCAATTCTGTGCCCAGTGATGGCATCGGGGTCGGCCTAGAATCTCTTTCTGACCTTGGATGTTGGGCATACCCTGTGCAACAGCTACTATTGCTCCACCACCACCACTGTAAGGGCCCACAACAAGGAGAAGATGAAATGATGTGCAAGGGAAGTGGATTTAAATAAGGGAGGGCCTTGCTGGGTCACCTGCCTCACAACAGCAACACTATAACAAAGATAGCTCTTCTGTTATGCCATGTTCTGGGCCAACTCCCTTTCCCAGTCTCTAGACCTCTCTGTCCCTAAACTGGAGAAAGGACCCATTGTGACTTTTTGTTGGTTAATCTACTCAGAATTCAGTTTGATGTTTAGAAGAGTGAGTTGGGAAAGCTTTGCAAAGTTGCTGGCATTGCTGTGCCCTTCCCCCTCAAGTTCAATACAATATTCACTAGAATTTTAAAATAAATTGTAAATAATAGAGTTTAAGGAGACCCCTTTCTATTTTTTTACATTTAGATGTTTTTATTTAGGGTTAATATTTTTCCATAGAACGCCAAAGTCACAAATTTAGAGCTGAAAAGGAACTTAGAGGTCATTTAATCCAACCTCTTCATCTGTGAAGGTGTCAAAAATATCAAAAATCATGGACCCAGAGATCCTACTGTCAGAAATATACTCCAAGCAGGTCAAAGATAGAAAGAAAAATCCCATATATACTAAAATTTCATAGCAATACTTTTTGGTACCAAGAGTTGGAAACAAACAGGATTGTCCATTGACTGGGGAATGATTAACCAAATTGTGGTACATGAATTTAATGGAATGTCCCTGTGCTACTGTAAAAAATGATAATTATGAAGTAAAAAAAGTTCAGCACAAGTTAGTTAAGTGACTTGCCCAGGATTAACTATCTGAAATGAGATATCTAGATTTTCCTGATTACAAGTCTTTTCTAACTACAAGTTCTTTTCTACTGTATCATATTACTTAGAATAAATGTTTTGAAGGGAAACTTTAATCAAAGTAATGATTCAATTTTTAAAAATAGTATTGGGGCATAGGAGTATAGGTCATTTCAAAACCAACTTTCTTCTTTCAGTAGATAATCTAGAGGCATGTCATAGATTGAGAAACTCTGTTAAGTAAAGAATTATTTACATGACACTTGATTTTCAAAAATCAACAAATATGATTCAACAGCTTTCAACCTTATTTCCTCCTGTCCACCCTTCATCTCCATTTTTCAGTCTATGGAAAGTCAAGTGCAATAATACTTTTTTGGTAGTGGAATGAAGTGATCCAACAGTACTGTAAAGCAATTTGGAATTGTGGGAGAAAGGTGAACAAATGTCCATAACCTTTGACCTGGAGAAAGCTATTGCTAGAAATATGTCCCAGAGTGATCAAAGATATTTAAAAAAAAAAAAAAAAAAGCATCCTATGCATATATATACCAAAACAATCATACCTTCATCTTTTTCGGCAACAAAGAACTAGAAATAAAGTGGATGTATATGAATTGAGGAATGTCTAAACAAATTGTAGTATGGGAATAAGACTGCATTGTAAAGAAATGAGAAATATGAAAGATTCTGAGAAACATGGGGAGACTTATATGAACTGATGCAGATTAAAATAAATTGAATTAGATAGTTGCTAAGATGTTATTGGAAAGAACAATAAAATGAAAATAAGCCTACAAAAGTGTAATGATCAAGCTTGCCTCTGGAAAAGAGAAAGGGCATTTTCCTTCCTTCCTTTGAATAGTTTGGGGAGAATGGGTAAGGAATACTGCATATTCTATCAGATATAGGTGATTTATCGGTTGGTTTTGAGGAATTACTTTTCCCTTTCAAAAATGTTTATTATAAATAGCTCTGGTTGAAGAGGGGAGGGGGCTATATTTGAAAATGAAAGTTATTTAAATTTGAATATATAAATGAAAATAAAATTGTTAAAGATGCTGTCAACATCATCATCTATTTAAAGTGTGAAACCCTACAATACAAGAATATATTGATATTTAAAGGACTTCTATTTATTTAAAACTAATTTCAGATCGTCATTATCAACAATTTTTGGATTTTTTTTTTTTATATTTCCTTTTATAACATAACACCTAAGTAATCAGATAATACAATGGACTGAGCACTGGTCTGGAATAAGGTTTGAATGAGGTTCAAATCTGGGCTTGAGTACTGTCTAGCTTCTGATATGATTTAACCTCTGGTTGCCTCCATTTCCCCAATTGTAAAATGGGATCAATAAGTTTCTGACTTTTCTTTTAATTTTTATCTGAATTGGGTTTTTTTGTGCATTTTTTTCAGTTTTATGTAGTCAAAATTATCTATTTTACCTCTTATGAACCTATCTCTTATACATCACTTCTTCCCCATCCATGAATCTGACAAATAATTTCTTTTATGCTTCTTATTTTTTTATGATGTCATCCTTTATGTCTAAATCATGTTCTTATTTGGAGCTTAATTTGATATATGGTGTGAATGTGGGTCTATATCTGGTTTCTGTCTGGCTGTTTTCCAGTTTTTCCAATAATTTTTGTGGAATAGTGAGTTTTTTTCTATTCTATTGATGAACTTCTGTTTCTTATCCAATACCATATAATTTTGACAATTATAGCTTTGTAATATAGTTTGATACTTAGTACCACTAAGTCCTTTTCTTTCTCTCGTTTTTTTTTTTTCCACTGATTTCCTTGATATTTTTGACCTCCAGGATACATTTTGTTATTATTTTTTCTAACCCTATAGTCTGATATGGCACTAAGTAAATTAATTTTATTATTTGACTCAGCCAATGAGCAATTAATATTTCTCCAGTTATTTAGATCTGCCTTTGTGTAAAGATTGTTTTATAATTATGTTCATAAAGTTCCTTGTTAGTTTAAATGGTATTTCTTTTTCTTTCTCTTACTATTGGATTGTGTTGGTAATATATAGAAATGAATATGATTTGCAACTTTGCCAAAGTTGTTAAATGATTCAACTAGTATTTTTGTTGATTTCTAGGGTTCTCTCACTAAACCATCATGTTATCTGCAAAAAGCAATGGTTTTATTTCCACTTTATCTATGCTTATCCCTTCAATTAATTTTTCTTTTCTTTTTGCTGTGGTATTTTTAGTACAATATTAAATACTAATGGTGAGAATGGATATTCTTGCTTCACTCCTGACCTTACTGGAAAGATTCCTAGTCTGTCAGGATTAGTTAGGGAGTGCTTTTCTAAAATCCCCAAGTGAAATCCCCAGTGAAAGTGATGACCAAGCAGGAGGCCCAACAGTCAAACCTTCACACAAGGAGACAGTGGTACTAGGGAACTCCTTCACATAAAGGGTCTCAGGTAGCTATAAGGACACTATTTTTCTTAATATGTGCTGATGTCACAATTTTCTACTCTAGGTCAATTCATGATGAGTTTACCCTATTTACCTTCTTCCTTGAATTCTGTGGTTTAGAAAATACAGCTTTTTGGCCATGTAAGTCCCCTCTCAATGACTGCCATCACTCGGGCTGCTATCTCTAGGGCTGAAGGGAAAGATTCTGGGGGATATAACTCTATGTGGATCTGTGGGTGCTATGTAAAACACGAAACTTTGTTTTCTTCTCTATCCTCTCCCAAAAATCCAAGTTTTTTCCCCAGTCTGTGCTCATTTTTCTTAAATCTTTCCTTAGTTCTACTTTCTTTTATAGACTAAAGACTAGGAGAAAATGGAGTCCCTAAAATATGCTACTCAGTCTCCAGCAATATGGAAGGTCAAGGGGAGAAGCTCTCAACACACAGCCCCTATACACATTTTTGGCACACACCCTAAAAGTTTGGTCAGCCTTGGGGTCCACTGACTCTAAGAGAAAGGGAAAAAACAAAACAAAACCCCTTCTTTAGGATTTGAAGACTGTTTCCTAAGGGTTTTAATATGAAACAAGATACCTAAAGTTTTGTTTGTGATTGCTTGTTGAATTGACATCAATTTAGAGTTTAGGGTTGACAGAGTGCTTTATCTATATGGCAGGAGTACTTATGTACTTAGTTCGCATCTTTAAAGGTACCTTTAAAGAGTTTCGATCTTTGGCTCACACATTAGACTTCACACCTTTAGAGAGCATATAAAAGGACAATCCCACACTCTTGGAGATTCAGAGTCAGGATTCAGTCAAGGAGAGAATTTCAGGGACTTTGGGAGCTTCAGAACTAGGACTGACTTCTGGGAGATCCACAAACCCACAGAAACCCACAATCCCACACTCTTAGAGATTGATTCATTCCCATTTCCGCGTTTGTGCTGGCTGGAGACATTTGGACCAGAGCTCTCTGGAATCAAGGAGAGAGAAAGCTAACCAGGCACAGAAAAAGATTCAGGATTTTGAAGGACATAATAAAAGATCCAGACTTCAACTCCTGGCTGCATTTGGTGATTATTGGAACTGAACTGAAACTAAGGCTGCCTCCAGAAGCTCCCCAAGAAAAGGATTACATTTTAGAGAAACAGAACATTATAGCACTGGAGGTACAAAAATGGAAAAAAAAAAATTCTAATGGGGAAGAAAACACATAAAAAGAAACTAAAACAAGTGACAAAAATATTGAGTATAATGGATAAGTCCAAAGAAATTCAAAAAGGAGTGCAGTCAGGTAGGAAATGAAAAGATGGCTGGCTGGAATCTCCTATTTAAATGAAAATTTTAGAGAGCTCTTAATTCCACCCTCTAATCAGAGGGATAGAGGGTATTATTGAGTATTAAGTATCAGAGTTTATTCTATAGTATAGGATCATGAAATTTCCCAATACTGAAGTTCCAAGGAGTGGGGAAGAAGGGATTCAGCATAATGGAGAAATCCAAGGAAAGCAAGCAGATAAGAAATGAGGATCTCTGCTTGATTTGATGAGTTCCCCAGCTACATTATACATGCATGGACTTTTGTCCACATAAAGGTGTTCTATAGAAGTAGACGATGTGCCTTAGTCCTTCTTGGCAGACATATGCTCATACACATGTGTGATGTGATATTGCTAAAGTTATTTAACCTGTCTGTCTTAATTTTTCTAAAGTAAAATTTCTACAAAAGCAACTTTTTGGAGAAGAGGACACTAGGACCTTCCATTTTGGATCTGAAGAATTAAAGTAATCCAGAGTCCTGCCTCATCAGGAAAGCTATAGCTTGTCACCCCAACATGATCATTCCTGTGAGATGCTTAGACAGTAAAGTCCGGAATCAATGCAAAATATCTATTCAACTTCTGAGAGAGAGCAAAATAAATGTAATAGACTAAGTTTTATGTTTCATATGTATTCATGAATGCCATTGAGACTTTTAAGGGTGAAATTAAGGATTTTAGAGCCAATATCTATAATTGTGCATTGAGTACCTCTGTGGCAGCTAGCCTATTATGGCTATCTTGATGAAACCCTAGACATGAGCCACACTTTTGTTTTTGTGTTTTCCTAGGAGAGGATTAAGTGATTTGCCCAGAGTCATATAGTTAGTGCCTAAGGCCAAATTTGAACTCAGACCCTCCTGATTTCAGAGTCTATTCTCTGTCCACTGCCCTGCCCCACATCTTTGTTGTAGAGATTACTACTTTAGAGTACATGCAGAATTAGGGAATCTGAACCCTTCAGTAGACAGGCCTTCCCCTAAAATGAGCACAACTCGGTGTGCCACCTGGACTACAGGGAATATGCATTATTTCATCTGAGCTTTAGGAGAACTAGGAGAGGTAGGGACTATTGATGTCCCCATTCACCAAATGGGTGATCTGGCCCAGCATTGGATCACACTGAGTCCAATCAGTTTTGAGTATTCTGGAGCCCCTTCCCCAGACTTCAAATCCCCGAGCTACAACTTTAAGCCTACCCCTGGATATAGCTTGGGACTCTAATCAAAAGTCTTCCAGTAGGTAATCATTTTCCTTTCTATGTAGTTTCTCTTCCAGGGACAGAAATGTAAACAGGCATTCTCCTAAACTTTCCATAATTTGCTCAGTCTCTCCTGATCAACCTTCTACAGAATATTCATGTCAAATTATGTCTTGTTCTAGACAGCATCATGGCCTGATGAGTTATATTCCAGGAGAGCTCCATCAGACATTATAAATATGCAATCAAAATAAAAAAGGAGTTGGAAATGTAAGATCAGGGTTTGGGAAAAATTCCAATGATCTAAAAGTGAGAAATGACTAAGCAGAGCACAAATCCTGTCCTGCCTTTTAAGGTTAGAATGACTAGAAAACATGCTCAGAGTCAGGGTAGGCTGAGAACAAGGAGTCATCTTCACCAGGGGAATTATATTCCAGTTTTCCAAGGGGGCCAAGAACTTAATTTGGTTCTTCTTTCATTTTCTTTAGTGATCTGGGGTATAGATGTAAATTAGGAACAGCCTCATCTTCCTTCACCCCACCCTGCCCTGGGTTTTATATATGACAGCAGTTGAAAAGGGAAGCATTATACAAACTCAAGGCCTCATTTACAAATGTTTTTTGTACTAATCATTTGTTTATTTTGTTGCTCCATTAGTGTTCCCTCACGTGGGATTTAAGCAAAATTGTGAAGTTGCACAAAATTTATTATTAGGAACTAGCAATAGTATGCTTCTGACTTTGGCTCTTTTAACATTTTTCAGCAGTCCCTTCAACTACAGACCCTTAGAGCTCTGAGAAAAGTATAATTTAATAAATTAACTCATTAATGAATGGAAAAGCATTTATTAAGTTCTTATTACATAAAACACTTTGTATTAACACAGAAAATCAAGACAGTTGCTGCTTTCCAGGAGCTCACATTTCTAGGAGGCTTCATTTGCAAGTCATAAGATCACAGATAGAGCTAAAAGTAACTTTACAGGCCATCAGAGTCCTTCCCTCTCATTTTATAAATAGTGAATGAGATGAGGTGAGATCTTTCAAGACAGTTGTGAAAATCGAGTAGGGCTTCATCTACTTCAGAGTTTGAGTAGGCCTGAAGGACTATGAACATCGCGTCAAGGGCATAATTGCGTTCCCCTCCCATGATATCATCCAAATATGGGCAACTATGTACTTATTGGTCAAGTTCAATTTCATGGGCAGATCTGAGTTTAGAATGTAAGACTCTCAGCCAATGAGGATGAGGGTCAGTGGTGGGAGGGGGTGTTTTGCGTTAGGGATTAAAGGGGCTGTCCTGGCCACAGGAGGCGCTTCCTCTCTTCGATTGTCTGCTCTAAGGGTGGGACGCCCTTCCCTCGAGAATGTACTATAAACTTTGCTTTTCTCTAGAGCTCTCTCCAGGTTTTTCATTAAATGGTGACCCCTCACCATTTCCGTACAACACAATAGGAAACTGAAACTCAGAAAAAGTGAGCAGATTGCCCAGAGTTACACAGCAACATGAGGCAGAATTTGAATTTGCATCCAGCATTCTCCCCACTGCTAACTAGTGGAAATGCCCCTTGGTTTTGGGGTGGGGGCTGTACATCAGTAAAGCAAATAGGAATGCATCTTCTTTAGTGTCATTTCCATTGATAAGAGTTTTCTAATGGTGAGCCCTTTGACAATGTCAAGGACTTTGGTGGCAAGAATTTTCTTTCCAGATCTTCAGTAACTTTGGCAGTTGAGGCAGGCAGCTACAGAGGTAGTTTCCAGACTGCATATAGAAGGAGGAAGGAAGGAAAAAAAGAAGAGAAGGAAGGGAATAATCCAGGGAATCTAGGAGTGGATATCAGGAGGAAGAACATTCTAAACACTGGGGACAATTGTAATGGGGGGAATTCCAGAGAAATTCTTGCAACAAAATGTTAACTCAGTGGAATTTATAAGATAATGGTTTCCTAGCATGTGACTTCTCTAGTTCAGTACATATAGTTCTACAAGATTCACACCTACGACAATGTACTTATAATAGAGTATATAAGAGACTAATAAGAACAGACTCAGAGAGACATTCACTCCATCTCCCACCACAGGAGGCCTGTCCTCCTGCTTCCCCCACAGAGACCAAGGCCGGTCTGAAGGGCCTCCAGGAAGCTAGCAGAGCCCCAGGCAAGGAGACAATAAAGAATTTGGACTTTATCCCTGGCTATTCTCATGGTGATTACTGTGCTGAAATGTCAAAGGCTGGTCCAAAGACCTCCAGAAAGCTAACCAGAAGACTACCGACAATCTGAAAATTTGTGAAGTCAGGAGATGGAATATCTTGTTCAAGGAATAGCAAGGAAGTCAGTGTTGCTGGATTGAAGAGTACGTGGTGAATTGTAAAGTATTAAAAGATTTGAATAAGTAATGAGGAGGCAGGTTAAAGAAGGCTGTGGATACCAAACTGAGAATTTTTAATTTGATCTTGAAGGTGATAAGAAACCACTAGAGTTTACTGAGTGAAGTGGGGACAGGGAGTGACATGATTGAACCTTTTCTGTAGGAAGATCCCTTTGACAGCTAAAAGGAGGATGGAGTAGAATGGGAGGGGACTTGTGTCAGGGAGACCAACCTGCAGGCTATTTAATTACTCCAGGTATGAGGTGATGAGGGTGTTCCCCAGGGTGGTGACAAGGTCAGACTATGAAAGGAGGTGTTTAAGTGAGATATTTTATGAATGTAAAAGTGACAGGTATTGGCAACAGATTGAATATAGAGAGTAAAAAAATGAGGAGTTGCTTTGAATCGCTGGGTCAAAGTTTATACACATTTTAATAGCTTCCAAGATATAATTTTAAATTGCTTTCAAAAATAGCTAGACCAGTTCATAGATCTACTGGGATGAACCAGTTTTCTCACAATCTCTCCAGCATTTGTTACTTTCCTTTTTTTTTCCTCAAATTTTTATTTATCTGATAATCATAAAGTAGAACCTCAGAGTTGTTTTAGTTTGCATTCTCTAATTATTACTTATTTGGAATTTTTTTCATATAGTTATTTAATGCTTTAATTTCTTCCTTTGAAAACTGCCTGTTTATAGTCTGTGACCATTTATCAACTGGAGAATGTGTTTTTATAAATTTGAATTATTTCCCAATATATCTTAGAAATGATATCTTTATCAAAGAAACTTGCTGCAAAGAGTCTTACTACCCTGTCTATTTATATGTTTCTTCTCATTTTAGCTGCATTGGTAAAAATGTTTCTAATTTTATGCAATGAAAACTGAACATTTTATCTGTTGTGATCCTATCTCTTGTTTTGTCATAAATGAATTGGTGTATTTATAAAGGACACTAGTTGCTTTTGTTGACACGAGAGTATAAAAAGGTATAGGTGTTATTGCACATGAACTATTCAAATTAGTTTGGAGCCCTGACAAAGCAGATCAATAACTGGTTGGACCTCGTGTCCAGGAGTGTAATTGTGAATCAGGGCAAAAGGGATCTAGGAGGCATTGTTACAGATTTATATGCAAAATCTGGAATCAGAGAAATAAAGTTCATATTCTAAATTATGCTCTTTACTTTCTCTGTAATATAGACCTGGACTTCTATTTGCCAATTTGTAAAATGATGTGTTTGACTAGAGAATCTCTGAAGTCCCATCTCCATAGTCACTAAATCAGTGACTCTATGACTTTAGGTGTATTAATTAACCTTTCTGGGTCTCAGTTTGCCAATCTATAAAATAAGGTGATTGATTAATCTTTAAGGTTCAGCTGAAAACCAATGATTCTAGGTTTCAATATTACTGAGTTATATAATAAACAGGTGGGTTCCCTGTGAACATTAGCAATGTGTCTTTCTTAAATTTTAAATATGCCAGTATACTCTCTGAGTCTGAATATTATCTGTTTTGACAAGAAATGGGAGTTGAATAGTTCTGCTTTTTCTCTGCCATCTGTTAATTTCATACTATCTTTCCTAAACCCAGGCTTTTATCTGTTCCTTGGCACTGAACAAAACTTTAAAAGCCTTTAGCTTTCCTTTATATTTTGCCTAAGTTGCCTCTTACTCTAGGCTTTAGCCTTCATGACACTCTCTTATTGTTATGTTATTCTTATATTAATAATTGGTCACCTGTCTCTCTCTCTTTCCCCCTTTCCTCTACCCTCCACCTTTTTTTTTTTTTGTCCCTGTGCCTTTTGAATATGAGTTCATCAGAGAAGTTCCTGTGTAACCACATCATTTTCTTTAGCGGTCTCCCTCATTTGTGATTGTATCATCTAGGTTTTGTTTTCCAAAGCCATTTCATCATCCTTGATCTCTAGGGCTTTCTTCTCTTTTAGGGCTATTGACATCAATGTTGACATAATTGACATTCCCAAGTCTATTTCAAAAACCTTTTTAATGTAATCCTGGACAAATTAAATATAATCCTTTTTTTTTTTTTTTTTGCTGAGGCACTTGAGGTTAAGTGACTTGCTCAGGGTCACACAGCTGGGAAGTATTACAAGTCTGAGGTCAAATTTGAACTCAGGTCCTCTTGACTACAAACGATTTCACTCTATCCACTGTGCCATCTAGCTGCCCCAATCCACTTACTTTCTTTGAGTTGTTTACTCATTTATAGAATGAGAAAGTCGAATTTGACTCAATTTTCAACTTTAAAATGAAGATAATAATAGCACCCACTTCCTTGAGTTGTGAGGATAAAATGAGATTATAGTTTAGCTTGGTACTTGATTTCCTTCTTTCCTTGACGATCTCTGAAGTCCTTTCTAGCTCTACATCTATAATCTTATGACTTATCTATGGTCAGAATTAAATCTTGATTTAACATTTATTTATTGATTGATTAATCAATAAACATTTATTCTAGGGATACAAAATAGGCAAAACACAGGAAAACAAATATGTACAAAGTAGTTATATATAAGATAAATAAATAATTAACAGAAGGAAATATCTAGAATTCAAAAGGATTGGGAAAGGCTTCTCATAAAAGATGGGATTTTAGTTGGAATTTAAAGAAAACAAAGGAATTTTGTAGGTGGAGAATAGAAGAAATTGTAAAAAGTCTCTAATTTTCTAATCATTCCAGAGAAAATAAATGTAGCTGAACATGGAATGTTTTTTTCAAGACCACCAAAAAAGGATCACTGTCATTGGATCAAAAAATATATATTGGGGAGTAAAGTATAAAAAGACTGGAAGGGTTGAAAGCGTCAGATTATAAGATTATGAATTTGAATGATAAACAGAGCATTTTGTATTTGATCCTCAAGGGTATAGAATGCCAGTGGAGTTCATTAAGGTGCAGTGTGTGATGGGGTGAGACCTACACTTTAGGAAAATCACTGGTGGCTGAATGGAGGATGGATTGAAGTAGAGAGAGATTTGAAGCAGACAGACCCACCATCAGGCTAGTAATAATAATTTAGATGTGAGGTAATGAGGATCAGCACCAGAATGATGGCACAGTGTCAGAGTAGATGGATTTGAGAGATGTTGCAAAGGTGAAATTAACAGAAGTTGGCAATGATTGAATATGGTGAATGAGAAATAGTGAAGAATCCAAAATCATTTCTACATTTGAAATGATGGTTTCATTTCATCAGCAATTCATCAGCAATAGGAAAGGTGTGTGAAGAGATCTTAGAGGAAAAGATAAATAAATTCAATTTCGGACATTCTGAATTTAAGATATCTGTGGTCATCTGACTTGAGATGTCTGAAAGGCAATAGGAGATGTGAGAGTGGAGGTCAACGGAAGTGTTTTGGTGTTGGTGGTCCTTCATTCTTGAAGAAGAACAAGGACATCAGGAGGGTGAAGTCTTGACTTGCAAGTGAGGATGTAAGTGATGCAGTGCTGTGCTAAGTCATCAGCCTTTCTCCCTGCAGAGTGAATAGAAAGATCACAGCAGGATAGATAGGTTTGAGAATTATCAGCATTGAGATGGTAATCAAATCCTTAGGAGCTGAAAAGATTATCAAGTGAAATACTATAGAGGGAGAGGGGAGGAAAAAAGTCTAGGACTAAAAGAACCGACTGAGATAACTTTGGTTAGATAGTGTGATCTAGATGAGCATCCATCAAAGGAAACCAAAAAAAAAAAGCCATCACATAAGTATGAGGAGAACTAAGGAGAAAGTGGTAATCTGAAAACCTAGAGAAAAAATAGTATCATGGAAGGGAGAATGATCAATTGTGTCAAAAGCTACAGAGAAGTTAAAAAAAAAAAAAGATGATTGAGATAAGGCCACTGAATTTGACAATTGAGATAATTCCTTAGGAGCAAACAGTTTAAGTGGAAGGATGACATTTAAAGGGGACTGTAAGGCCTTAAAAAGATTGTGAGAGGAAATATCAATTGATGGAGGCATGAATTATACATGGCCTTTTTGAGAAGTTTAGCAACAAAGTTCAGAAGAGATATAGTTAGGGATGAAAGGATCAAGTGAAGGCCTTTTGAGGACTGATGATACATGGCTATAAGTATGTAAGTAGCGTGAGGGATAGAAAATCCTATCCAAAAATGACTACTCAGAGATCACTCATAGAAAGAAGAATTATTTATTAGAATCTCGAGAAGCGGACCCCATCCTGGTCTGTGAGCCAGATTCACAGCAGGAGAGAGCCACTCCCTTGAAGATGTTTACAACTTTTATACATTTCAGACAAAGAAGCTCTAAAATCCCACCCTCCATAGGTTGTGATTGGTCATACAAGTCTGCTCCCCATTTGGTCAGTGGAATGTAGCTGGCAATGTGATTTATAGCTTCTTCGTCCCCCGTATAGGTTAATCCCTATTTGGGCAAAGGAATGCAGCCTAGGCCTTCACTTGACTGGGGCCTATAGGCCTGATTTTACGTTAGCTAGCAGTCTCTGATCAATATGTGCTTAATCTGTAAGTTCTTCACCATACCTTACTCCACACAGTAGTATAGCAGAAGCCAAAAGACAGGGAAAAATTGAAAATAAATGATAGAGGAGAGGTTTCAATCTGTTGAAAGAGACAGGATAGAATGTGATCAACTGAGCAGATAGAGATGCTTGGTCCATAATAATTTCTGTCTTTATGAGTAATGAAATTGATGTATGCTCCTTTAGGATAGGGACTGTTCCTGACACACACAAAAAGGTGTTTAATAAATATATGTTTGGTTGATTGATTAGAATAAACTTCAGGGATAAATTAGATGGTCTAGTTCCATCAAATGGTTGAGTAATTGAAATCCCTTTTAAACTACAACTTGTCTCAGTACCAGCTTAATGATCAGCACCAGGAACTCATTATTCATTTCCTTCATTTGATCAGGCAGAAAGTAATTTAGTTCCAAACTTCTTCTTCTTCTTTTCTCCTTTCAACATTCACTCATCCCCAATCTCAGGTTTGTGGATTTCCATACAAATGAGTATCTTCATGTCATATGATGTTTATCTTCTTTTTTTAAAAAAATAGTATTAGCTTTTTTATTTTTCGAAGTACATGCTAAGATAGTTTTCAACATTCACCCCTGCAAAACCTTGTATTCCAAATTTTCTCCCTCCTTCTTCCCCTTTCCCCTCCCCTATACAGCAAGCAATCCTATATAAGTTAAAATATGTGCAATTCTTTATTTTATTTTTTCTTTTTCTGAGGCTGGGGTTAAATGATTTGCCCAGGGTCACACAGCTAGGAAGTGTTGAGTGTCTGAGACCAGATTTGAACTCAGGTCCTCCTGAATTCAGGGCTGGTGTTCTATCCACTGGGCCACCTAGCTGCTCCTGTGCAATTCTTCTAAACATATTTCCACATTTAACATGCTGCACAAGAAAAAATCAGATCAAAAAGGGGAAAAAATTAGAAAGGAAAAAAACCGCAAACAACAACAACAAAAAACAGGTGAAAATATTATGTTGTGATCTTCATTTTGTCCACATAGCTCTCTTTCTGGATGCAGATGGCTCTTTCCATCACAAGTCTATTGGAATTGCCATGACTTACCAACTTTGATGTTTATCTTCTTGACAGTATGGTGTTTCTTCTTACTCCTTATTTAAGATCTGTTTCTTTTGAATTTAAATTTATTTAAAGTCTATTCAGTTCAACTTAACATTTATTTAGTCCCTACTGTGTCTCATATGTTGGAGGAAAATTTTTAAGAATTTTCAATTTTTAGGAGGCTGAGGGGAAGCAGGTAAATGTGTATTATTTGATGAATGAAGCAGAGGATTGCATAACAAAATATAATATATGAAGTTTGAGAGAGAGAAATCATCCAGTGAAGGAGACCTAAAAGGAATCCCTGATATAGTTATGACCTTGAGTATATTCTTCCATAACTATATTCTAGGCCTTAAACATTCCCATCAAGTCCAGCTGACTTCCAAGAGGCTATTTTCAAGTTTTTGTTGCCCAAATCTATGATTTCTCCAATATGGAGCATTCCTTGATTAGAAATTACAGATTTAATCTGCCACTATAGAATCTATAACTTTAGAAAGCTGCCTGGGGCACCTGCAGGTTAAAAGGTACTTCCAAGGTGTCACAGCCCGTGTATGTATCAGAGACAGAGCTTGAAGCCCTGTCTTTCTGACTCTTAAAATCTTTCTTTCTTTTTTTTTTTTTTTTTGGTTTGTTTGCTGAGTCAATTGGGGTTAAGTGACTTGCTCAGGGTCACACAGCTAGGAAGTGTTAAGTGTCCAAAGTCAAATTCGATCTCAGGTCCTCCTGACTTCAGGGCTGGTGCTGTAGCCACTGCACCATCTAGCTGCCCTCTGACTCTTAAGATCTATCAACCAATCCATAAACATGTATTAATCTTCTGCTATATGCCAGACACTGAAGTACTAAAGATACAAAAAGAGGCAAAAACTAATCCTTGTCCTCAAGTAGCTCACAATCTTATGGGGGAGACACTATACAAACTATATGTATAGAATAAATGGAAAATAATTAAAGAAGAAAGACACTAGATGGGACTAGGAAAGTTTTCTTGAAGAAGATGGAATTTTAGTTGGAGCTTAAAAGCAGAATTGAGGAGGCAGAGCATTCCTTAGGTGACCAACAATGCTTGGGGCTCAAAGACAAAGTACCTTGTTCATGGAATAGCCAGGAGGCCAATGGCGATGGATCATCTATGATAAGAAGTAAGACACAAGAATTGAAAGATAGGAGGGAGTGAGGTTATGGAAGACTGAGAATATCTTTTTTTTGGATAAAGATCTACCCACTATATTTGTGGTCTTCAAAATGGTGGTCTCTGCTTAACTACAAAGAGACCATGGCCTGACCCCAAGGATGTTCATCAATGCAGAGTGGAAAAATGGATCTCATCCCATATATTTGTTTCTAACATAAACCACACCCATCTCCTTCAACCATTATAACTTAGCATTTTCTCCCCTACCTCCCACTGCCCAGCTGAATGCTGGCCCCTCAGGGCAGTTGCTAATAATACATTTTGTTCACTTTATAATTTGCTTAAGTCAACTTCGCGACATTGCTAACCACCCTCTCCACCTGGATACTTATTCTATTTTGTCTGGTTAATTGAAAAATAGACTAAGCATATCACTAGAAACATGGAATTTTCTAGTGGATGTTAAAAAAAAGGTCTTTGTTGGTTTTTGAATCCTATGTGTTAAAAAATTTTTTTTATGTCATATCATTCTTTTTTTTATTTTGAATATAGTATTTTTTTTGTTTTTTTATTTTATTTTATAATTATAACTTTTTTTTTTTTGACAGTACATATGCATGGGTAATTTTTTACAACATTATCCCTTGCACTTACTTCTATTCAGATTCTTTCCCTTCCTCCCCCAACCCCCTCCCCCAGATGGCAAGCAGTCTTATATATGTTAAATATATTACAATATATTCTAGATACAATATATGTGTGTAGAACCGAATTTCTTGTTGCACAGGAAGAATTGGATTCAGAAGGTAAAAATAACAGTTTACATTCATTTCCCAGTGTTCCTTTTCTGGATGTGGCTCCTATGTGTTAAAAATTGAAAAAATACAACACTTTTCAATAAATTTGCAAACACTGTTATGCCCTCAAAAAAATTATGGTCACCCTCCCTTCTTTGCCATTAGTACTGGGAGAAGTGAGTCAGGAACAACCTTGGAGCTCCAATCACCTTTACATACCATCATGTAATAAACTCCAGGTGCATTATCTCACTCATTGGAGGATAATTACCCCTCTGTTTGAGTATTGCCCCTCACCTTGCTGTTTCCTGCCCTGGACCTTCTTATCTTGACCCCTATCCTGTCAGGATTAAGTTATGATCCTTTCCTGGAATTATGGCTTGTCTATCCACCCAATAGCTAGCCCCCCTCATCTGCCTATGTTTCCCCTCTAAGATCGTATATTCAGATTATGTACCTTGTTTTCAAAACCTAGTTAGCTAAAACCCCATATAAGTTCCCCCTCTCCGTTTATCTGGGCTGAATGCTTTGGACATGAATCCCATTTGGTCAGCCAGCCCGAACTCTTCACATTAAAAATTAAAAATCAATCTCTGTCTTGCCTCAGTTTCTCTGGTATTACAGTACAACTGGTTGGCATCAAAGAAGATGGAATTTATTAGCTGAATTTCAACACAAACTTTTGTGTTGGTATGTGGGATTGAAAAAAATAACTTTGTTTCTAAGGAAGTCCTTATTCCATTTGGATTGACATCTTTCTGAGATATCTTTCTCAGCTATGGCAACCATCAAAATATATATCAAAACAAAGCAAACTTAGAATAAGTCATCTGCATTTCTGCATCAACAAAGGAGCCAAACCAATATTTTTGAAAACTAATGACATATTCAATCACACTTCTTGCATTAAAATAATGCATATCAAAATACATTTAATGAGTGACAAAAAAGGTCTGTATTCCATTAGTGAGTAAAATATTGTTTTCTCTAGTACCATTAGTAAATAAACTATTACATCTTTTAAATTTTAATGTAAGAGTTTTATAATGTTCCTAATTATTAGTACAAGTATTATATGAATTTGATTTATTAAAAAGTAAATATATTCATAATTATTTATATTAAATGTTTATAAATTATATTCATATATAACTATGCTAATATTTAGGTACATTATATAAAATTTCTTCACTAATAGTAAATGTTTAAAAATAATAACTTTGATTTTAAAAGTTTATCAAGCCAGGCTTCCTCTCTGGGCTTACCAACTTACTTGTTAAAATCTACAGTTCACCTTGTTTACCTTCCATACTCTGTGAAGATATAAGAAGTGTCTGGGGCCACAATTATTGCTTTTTGGCCCCTTTCCCAGTTATTTACTCCTGTGGATTAACTTGGTCCCTCCTCCCCTATTATTCAGTTGTCCTTTAGAGTAAACAGAGTTAAGAGTTTTGTGTGGCATTTCCCACCTTCCTCTTACTTTTATTTTGAGAAGACTTTAAGGACTTCTTTGTTCAAAATGGAAATTACTTTTAATATATAAATATCATTGGATCATAGATAAGTCCCCAGATGATATAGAATGGGAAGGAAACTTAAAGGTTATCATGTCCACCCCTCTTCATTTTACAAATGAGGAAGCAGGTGAAAAAAATTAAATGACTTGTCCCAGGATCACACATTTAGCAAATGTCTGACTGGAAGTCATTTTGACTCCAAGCCCCAGATTCTATCCATTGAGCCACCTATATAGCACAGATAAATACGTGAATGAGGCTCTTATTTCTTTAGAAATCAGAAAAATTTATTTAGCTTTTATTCTTTCCTATGTCAGTTGTTGGAGAGAGGACATAGATAAGATTTCTAGAGGCCATCAAAATGATGATAGGGGGTGATCAAGGGGATCACCGCTCCATTTCTGCCTCTTCCCATGATGGCTCAGGCCTGGTGTCATTTGGAAAGTTTATCAAAAATGTGGCTCACTCCTGCTCCTAAAACACAGCAATACAAAGAAAGATACAATAAAACGAAAAATAAAAATACCCCTGAGCTGTAATTATAACCTCTTGCTCTATTGGCTACTGCTTTAATTTGGTTGGTTGGTTTATCCCTGAGGGTGCTACAGTTTGCAAATCCCTGCTGAGTGTAACCAAGGGAGGAGCTGTTGACTGGTTTGTATTTGAGAAGAAGGAAGGCAGATAAATAGCCTAAGTTTCTATAGCTCTTTTCAGTTTAAAAAATACTTTCTTCGCTAGCACTCTCCCTTTGAGATACTATGTAGGGCAAGTGTTATGTTCTCCCCTCCTTTCCTATTTTATAGATGGGAAAACTGAAGCTAAGAAAAAGAAAGTGACTTTCCCATATTTGCTTGAATTTGGGTCATCCAATTCCAAATCCATTTGCTCTCTCTGTGAACTCTATTAACTTGGAAGGTGCCTGGACTTAACATCCAAGGTGACTGACTAATACAGCCGCATTAAGGAGGAAGAATTTTCCATCTCAAGACTCAAAAAGATTGGTTCATGAGGGGGTAGCTAGCTAGTGGCCCAGTGGATAGAGTACTAGACCTGAAGCCTGGAGGACCTAAGTACAAATCTGACCTCAGACGATTTGTTAATTATCTTCCTAGCTTCCTACTTCCTAGCTGTGTGACCCTGGACAAGTCACTTAACCCCATTTGCCTCAACAACAACAAAAAGATTGGTTCATGAACTTTTTCATCTGATGACAAAATTACAATTGTTAGAAAATTAGAACATTTACAATTTGTGTTAATTGATTCATATGAACATTAGCTAATCAATGAAGTCACCAGGAATTTATTAAGTACCTAGAATGTGCCAAACACTGAAAATTCAAAGACAAAAATGAAATCGTTCCTGCTTTAAAAAACCTTACATTGTATCTAGAGAAACAATATATACATAAAAGTACAATACAGCATATTATGTATAAGTATATACATAATCCATTACTTAAGTCAACAATTACCTATTAAATGCCTACTACATGCCAGGAACTGGCAAAGATAAAAAGGAGGGAACATTACCTGTTTTTCAGACGTTTACAATTTACTGGGAAGGGGAAAGAAGGGAACAATTTAGAGAGTAAAGATAAGGCAATTGGAGGAAAGGAAACATTAACAGCTTCAAGAAGAGTGTAATGTAGAAGGTGATGTTTGAGATGAGCTTTGAAGGATGCTAGGGATTCTTTAAAGCACAGCTGAGAAGGGAGTGGGTTCTTAGCATAAAGGAAAATTGGCATGGAGACTGGAGATAGAATGATTTACACATAATTTACCATTTTAAATACTTCTCTAGTAGAAAGAACCAGGAATCAAGAGACCTGGCCCTAACAGTTCTCTAGTTCAGTACATGTATATAGTTCTACAAGATTCACACCTATGATAATGTAATTATAATTATTAACTGGACAAAACATCTCTTCCCTGAGCCTCAGTTTCTTCTCTTTTAAAATGAGAAGATTGAACTAACTGATCTCTAAGGTCCCTCCTGGGTTTCAACATTCTCTTCTGTGCTATAACATTCTGAGCTCTAAGGCCCCTTCCAGTTCTGACAGACATTCTATGTTCTGTAACCCCATAACTGGCATTAAAGAATTGTTGGCTTTTTTTCATAAACACATTCCTTCGACCCTGGAAACCCTGGGGAAGGAAGCCTAAGGAACAAAGTGTTCCATACACAGGTTTTGTCATCATGAATTCCTCATGCCCCCAGCAGGATAGCTGAATGATTGCCTGTATTCCCCTGGGAAGATTCAAGGCAACTTTTCTCCCTTTTCTTTCAGATCCACACCCTTTTGGTCTCTTACTTCCCCACTGTAGGTTCCTTCAAACCACATAGTTCTCTGGAAAGAGGATTGCAGCTCTAAATCAAAGCAAATATCTCTTAAGGAACCAGCAGGGAAAGGAATCTTTAATTTTAGGTTCTCTAATTCTCTGTTTAAGATTCAGCCCACATAGTGAAAACAGGGAGTGTGACTGAAGCAGACAGAGTAGAGATAAGAAGAAATTGCTTTTTGTGGATTTTACTGACTTGTGATTTAGAATGAGATCGGGGGCAGCTAGGTGGTGCAGTGGATAGAGCACCAGCCCTGAAGTCAGGAGGACCAGAGTTCAAATCTGGTCTCAGACACTTAACACTTCCTAGCTGTGTGACCCTGGGCAAGTCACTTAACCGAAGCCTTAAAAAAAAAAAAAAAAAAAAAAAAAAAAAAAAGAATGAGATCTGGAAGTATACAGATAAATACCAATTTAAGGTCCTTTCCTTTCAGAAGGGCCATTGCCAGGATTAAAAAAACAAAACAAACAAACAAAAAACAAGAACCATCTCCAGGATGAATCTTTATTGTATTATTATTCAACTTTTCAGTTAATTAACTAGTTCAACCCCTTCACTTTGCAAATGAGGAAACTGAGGAACAGAGAGCTTATATGGCATAAAAATTTAAAACTAGAACAGAAAGGGACTTTTGAGGACATATTGAAACCTCCAAAGCCTCAGGTATACAAATGTGTTAACTGACAATGTCAGGATTTGAACTTAGGTCCAAACCCAACAGAACATGGTTCTCAAAGCTTTTTGTTCCTTGAACTCTTTTGAACAAGGACAAAGAAAGTGTAGTATACTCCCCAAGGTAATTTAATATACTACTTACACTATTCTTTACAATTGTTTACTGCTTAAGTACTGTAAAAGAATTTTAATGGGCAGCCAAGTGGCATAGTTAGGTAGCATAATAGATGGAATACCCTGCCTGGTATCAGGAAGACCTGAGTTAAAATCTGGCCTCAAATATTTATTTATTAAAGCTTTTTATTTTCAAAACATATGTATAGATAAATTTTCCACATTGACCTTTGCAAAACTGTGTTCCAAATTTTCCCCTTCCTGCCACCCCCTCCCCTAGATGGCAAGTAATCTGGTATATGCTAAACATGTGCAATTCTTCTATACATATTTCTACAATTATCATGCTACACAAGAAAAATCAGATCAAAAAGGAAAAAAATGAGAAAGCAAACAAACAACAACAAAAAGAGTGAGAATGTTATGTTGTGATCCACACTCAGTTCCCACAGTCCTCTCTCTCTGGATATAAATGACGCTCTTCATCACAAGATCATTGGTACTGCCCTAAATCATCTCATTGTTGAAAAGAGTCACATCCATCAGAATTAATCGTATAATCTTGTGATCCTATGTGATCTTTGTGATCCTAGGTTGTTATGGGTCAGAACTCTTGTACTTAAGGATTCTTACAAGGTGCTAACTCAGTGGAATTGATGAGACAATGGTTATCTGGTTTAGCATGGTGATTAATGGTTCTCTAGTTCAGTACATGCACTTAGTCCTTAATATAGTTCTACAAGATTCACACCTACGATAATGTAATTATAATAGAGCACATAAGCTGGGACAAACTCAGCCACATTCATTCATTCCATCTCACACCAGCATGGTGGCAGGCCTGTCCTCCTTCATTTCTCCACTGAGACCAAGGCCCATCTGAGCCGAGACAGACTCAGAGAAGACAGAGGACTGGAGGCTGGAGCACAAGCTCTCAGACTGAGACAGATTCAAGAGAGAGACCTTTGTGGTGGCCCTCCTGCCTCCCCCACAGTAACCAAGACACATTGTGGAGAACCTCCAGAAAGCAGCTCAGCCCCAGGCAAGGAGACAATAAAGACTTTTGGACTTTAACACCTGGCTCTGCTGAAAGGAAAGCTGGTCCAGAGACCTCCAGAAAACCGACCAGAACACTGCACTAGACAAGTCACTATACCCCGTTTGCCTGAGATTCCTCATTTGTAAAATAAACTAGAGAAGGAAATGGAAAACCACTCCAGTATCTTTTCCAAGAAAACTCCCATACGGGGTCATGGGCACTTGGACAAGACTGAAATGACTACAAAATAACAAAAGAATTTAAAATGGGAGCTAACACACTGCACCACTCTATCTTTACACACTATCTGTAAGGGGGAAAGACAAACTGGGGATTCAGGGAACTCCTATATGCCCCCCATGCCCTTTTCCTTTCCCATCCATCAATTTACACAAAGAAGGAAGAAATAACGAGGTCTGAATCAGGGCTAGCCTTTAGGAAAATTGTGAAGTTTTATTTCAGGAGCCTAACCTCCTCTCAGCACCCTTCTCTTCCCAGTTCCCATGGCATCTTCTCTTACTTACGGTAAGATTTACTCTTATCTTATCTTATACTTATCTCTTCTTACTCCCTCAAAATCTGCTTCCGAGAAAGGTCTTGTTAAACTCCTAGTCTCATAAGAATGTCAAAGCTAGAAGAGAGCCGGAGGATCATTTCATCTTACAAACGGAACTGGGGTCAAGAGCAGGCACAGCTAGTAACCTGTGGCCCTTGAGAGGCAGCAGAGTATCTATAGTGGGGAGCATGTTGGCCATTCGCTAGCTGTGTGATCTTGAGCAAATCATAATTTCTCTTGGTCTCAGTCTCTCTGCAAAATGAGGTTGGAGTAGATGATTTTAAATATTCTTTTTAGCTCTGAATCTACTAACCTATGATTCAAACCTCAGCTGAAATAAGTTGTAAATGACTGATATCTTCTGATTTGTGGTGCTTTGTAGGGGCATTTGCTTTTTAATTAGGAATATAATCTTAAATCAAAAAGAAAAGTCATAATGGTTACATGTCAGTGGTAGTAAGCCAGGGGGCTTTGAGGGAGAGGAAGGCTCCCTACCTTTTACCCCTGAGTTTGTGCATTAAACACGTTTGGCTACAGACTGGCCACCCGATATAGGGAGATTAGGGAAAGGTTTCAACGTAGGCATGACCTTCACTGTACCCAGTTTAGTGTAATTATGCTATTTCCTCATCCTGATAGGAGGCCTTGTTTTCTGATCTCTCCCTCCATCTTCTATTTTAGGTTTTAAACCTTGGTTATTTGGTGCCTTTCTGCTGCCCCCTGGTGGCCTTGGGCCCCTAATACAACAATTCTCTTGATTTATTAGTGGGATGGATAGTCCCCATAAATGTTACTGCTGGTGTCAATTAACCCCACTGGAAAGAGGATTGTAGCTCTGAATCAAAGGAAAGGAACCAGCAGGAAGAGGTTATTTCTTCGACTCTCTTGAATATTTGAGATTCAGCCTGCACAGTACAGAGTTCAGACTCTAGAACCAGTTTTTGGTTGTTGTCATTGTTGCTGCTGTGGTTGTTTTGGAGTTGGGGACAGGGAGGGATAGTGGAACAGAATTTAAGGAGCCATAAATCAATAATTTAATACTGTTAGCCTTGCTGGTTGTCTTAGATTACAAGTCATTTGTCATTGGGCCTTAAATTTCCTGTCTAGCACCCAATTTCTCTGGAATAAGAGTCTTGCAACATACTGATCCATGAGACTCTAGAAGCCATAGAATTATGACTGGAGCTAGAAGAGGTCCCTGAAGTCATCTAGTCCCCTCCCCCTAATTTATATAGGTGGATAAGTTAAGCAATTTGCCTAAAATCATCTCAGAAGCCCAGCCCTCAGGGCAGTATGGTAAGTAATGCAAATATTTTTGTTCCCACTTTATAGGTGAGAAAATGGAAGCTTTATGCAATGTAATGCCTCCTCTATGGACCCCAACACAAGATTTGAGCTACAATTCTTCTGATTTCAAGTCTATTGGCATTCAATCCATCAAGCTGCTGCTTCTGCTACTGAGGGAAAAGAGGAAGGTGCCATTGCACACACAGTGAGGGATTCCTCCTGTCTTTCCTCTAAGCTTCTAAGCGTGGCCGGAGTTTTAGGTATTATTATTATAGTTTTTTTTTAGTTTTAGGTATTTTTATGAAAATTTTTCTATTGGGAATAGTTGATCTATTCCCAATGAGGAATATTTTAAAAATGGTTCACTCACTTACCCAACAAATATTTATTGATAGTAGGATGATAAAACTATAAAGAGTTCAACTGCAGTTCAATTCCTTTTCCTTTTTTCCTAATAATAGATCAGAGAGCACAACATACTTATTGTACAAGTTAACTATTACATGGGCAAGGGCAGCTAGGTGGCACCGTAGTGATAGAGTGCTGGGTCCGGAGTCAAGAAGACTCATGCCTCTGAGTTCAAATCCAACCTCAGACAATTCTTAGTTGTGTGACTCCAGGCAAGTTATTTACCCCTTTTTGCTTCAGTTTCTTCATCTATAAAATAAGGTGAAAAAGAAATGTCAAAATGCTTCTATATCTCTGCTAAGAAAACCCCATATAGGGTCTTGAAGAGTTGAACATGTCAGAAATTATTAAACAACATTACATGGACAAAGAGTGGAGGAAGCATTTGTTGTATTAAAATTATTTGTTTTAAACTAGGCCAGTCTATGTTATTAAAGTTATGCCATTCCCTAACCCAAAATCACCCTTATAATTCTATTTCTTTAATCTATTCCATGCCCCTTTCCTCCCTTTCTTCCCTTTAACCCCAGCCCAATCTTCTACCTTCACTTGTTTATTTACTCATCTCTCCTTTCTGGCCACCCAGCATCTTCTTCTGAATGCTTAGACCAGAGATCATATCTTGAAGGAACTTCCCTCCTGGAACTTTATTCAGAAGTTTTGTATAATTTTTTGATATTTTTTATATGTATGTATATAAAGTTTTGTATAATTAAAAGAACTTTGCAGTTGCCTAGAAACTACTGAGAATGCTTCCCTTTTGGGGCTTTGTGGATGTTGGGTTCAACTCTATTTTTAGAATCTGTTTACCATATATAGAAATCTATTTATCTATCTGTCAATCTCTGATTACCTGTCTCTATACACACACACACACACACACATTCATATACATTTACCTAGATAGATTATCTTATTCCATAGGTTTTTTGTTGTAGTGTATTTCATAATCTATACATATAGGTAGAATGTTTTCCTTCTACCTCTGTGTCTCCTTGCTTCAAGTCCCAACTAAAATCCTCCAAAATCTCCTTGGTGGTGTACAGAATTTTTCTGGAACCAAGGACCACAATCACATGAATTCTGTCATTATTCTTGAATGGCATTTGTCAGTGTATTCTTTTTTTTTTTTTCTGCTAAGGCAATTTGGAGTTATGTGACTTGCAGATTCTCTTATACACCTGCCTTTACTCAGACAAACAAGGCACAAACAAAGCTGTAATTAGCCTAGATAAATGTCTCTTCTGAAATGACAATCTCTTCAGTTTGAGGGAGAAGATTTTACTTGCAATCTGGCCAGTAGTTATTAGACTAAGGATAGGTGACTAGGAATTTTTGTTTTGACAGAAATGGACTGAGACAAAAGCAACCCTGGCAACTGTTTGCTTCCAAATGAGTAGACATTTTCTTTTTCTTCTGTAGTGTCCAACTCTTCATGACCCCATTTTGGAGGTTTTCTTGGCAATTTACTGGAGCAGTTTTCCATTTCCTCCTCTAGTTCATTTTACAGATGAGAAAAATGAGCCTTGCCCAGGATCACCCAGCAAGAAAGTGCCTGAAGCCAGATTTGAACTCAGGAAGAGGAGTCTTTCTGACTCTAAGCCCATTACTCTATCCACTGTGTCATCTAACTATCCTATAATCCCTTTTAATGATCAAATATCCATGCCTTTCTATATTTCTCATGAGTTCTGAATTTCCATTTAAAAAATGTGTACTCAATTTTTTTTTCAACCAGGAATGTTTCAAAAATCCTCTATTTCATCAAAAGTCTACTTTTTTTTTTTTTAATTTTTTACTGTAAGCTTATACTCAATTTTGCCTTTCTTTTGCCTTTTGGAATATTATATTCCCAATTCTTTTTTTTTTATTTAAATGAAAGCTTCCAAATCTTGTGTGATCCTGACTATGACTCCTGAGAGTATGAACTTTCTTTTTGACTTCTTGCAGTATTTTTCCATTGTAGTATTTCACATAGAAGCTAAGATGTTCCTGGAGTTTTCATTTGGTGATTTCTTTCTGAAGATGATTGGTTAATTTTTTCATTAGCTGTTCTAAGATATCAATTCACCTTGTCAGTATTTCCTTTCATTTTATATCTCTTGCTTTTTTTTTTTTTTTTTTTTTTTTTTTAGCAGTCACTCTTGTATTTCTTATAGGTAGGAAATTCTTTTCTCCAAGGTTCTATTTTGACTTATTGTGGAGTTGCTTTCTTCTGGGCTTACTCTCTGGGCTTTTCTCTGTCCAAGGTATCTCATCATTATATTCTTTAATTTCTTATACCCATCTACAGTTCTTAGATTGAAGTATTTTCCTTGGTTCACACAACGCTCCCATACTCCTGGGTAGTCTGAGTCCTGTGGCTAAGTGGGTGGCTAAGATTAGATCCTTTCTTATGCAGGAACTTGAGGCCTTGTGTCCTACTTCACTTCAGGCTAAAGCTATCTGGACTCTAAGTGGTGCAGAGCTGTCTGTATGCTGATCTGACCCTGTCTCCTATTGATAGCTGGGCTTTCTAGGTTTTCCCTCCCCATCAATGGATGCTGGTCTAGTCTGGTCTTTTGCTTTGGGACTAAGTTATTTTGCCTTTTATTTTTTCTGGCTTAATTCTTAGTGTCTTTTTATGAAGTTCTGTAGTGGATGGAGTTTGTATCTAATTCTGTTTAATTTTATCATTGTATTGGTGCATTTTTAGAAGTTTACTGAGGTGTTTGAGGGGGATATGGACTCCTCTACTTTTTCTACACAATTCAAGCTTCTTTCCAGTTCTACACTTATAATTTTTTGAGAAGGGACAGGGGAAGCAAGGATATTAGAGGGCAATTGCTATAACTTAGGCATAAGGTGATAAAGGACGAGAAAGACCATGAGGCAACAAAAAATGGGGGGAAATGAAATTTTACAAATGAAGAATTTATAGAAATGAAATGGCCTGAAGTTAGAAAGAGAGAAGTATCAAAGCTGAACCTTAGATTTCTTTTTTATACCTGACTAACTGAAAGAATGGCAAAATACTTAAACAAAAAAAAAATGGGGAGGATAATAAGAGGTATTGGCTTCAAGGGGGAAATTATAACAACAGCTCAGCTAGATTGAGATTCTAGCAGTCAGTTAGATAGGAAAATGGAACTGGAGGTGGAGATCAGGGATGGAGATAGAAATTTAGTAGTAATCTTCATAAGATTGATTTTTGACATGGATGAGCTCTCAGAAGGGAAAAACAGAGAGGGAAGTTACAAATACTCTTAAGGACTTTAATAGGATGAGAGAAGGAAATAAGAGACCAGGAAGGGTACAGAAGTGACATAGAAGAATCAGAAGAAGGCAGTATCATAGAAACCAAAGGCTTTTAAGAAGGAATTGCTTCATGGACAATTGCTTCAGGGAAATCAAGAAGGATAAGAAAAAAATTATTGAATTTGGCAAATAGCTTGTTAGTGACCTCAGAGAAAATAGTTTCAGACAAGTTGATGTGTCAGGGAAGATATAGCAACAATCCTTCTGCTACCTGACCCTAAGGCTACCTGGCCTTGAGTGCTGCAGTTCCACAAACCTTGCAGGCTGTCAGATAACAATCTATAGGTCAGTAATAACAAATTCTAAGACAAAAATGAGGTGCATACCAGATCACTCCTCACTTCTACCTCTAAGTCATTAAGTTAGCACCTGGTCTTTCTAACTCTTTCCTATTAATTTATCTCCTTCTCCAGGTTCTTTGCAAACTCTTTTCAGTACTTAGTCCACTGTTAGCAGTGTAATAAATCTTTGCCCTTTAACTTGGGGACAAACTTGAGTTTATGAATTATTTTGCCATACCTATGACACTAACGTGGGAACCCTAACATTATTGGGGAACCCAACATTTGGTAGTCTGTACAGGGACTCCCGAATTTTATGTTTTCTTTGTTAAGGTAAGCCCCTTTTCACCCTCTCCTATAAACACCTAGGAAGGCTTGTCACACAGAGTGTGCTGAGCTCTATGCTCAGCAAACTTTCTTTGACTGGGGACATCTGGATTAGGAAATTCTTGCAATTATTGGCATAGTTCCCTCCTAATTAAGGAATATTTGCCACCTTTTCATCTTCCCTGGGACACCAGAGGAGGTGAAGTCCTACATAACGAGGCATTCCAAGGTTCCTGGCAAATATGGGTCAACCTTTATCTCTATTCTTAAGGGTATCTCTTAAAAAACAGAGTTTGGCCCAAAAGATCTTACAGTTAAGAAACTTATTTTCTTTTGCAATATTTCCTAGTTTCAATATCCCTTAGAGAACCAAGAAAATGGCCCATTAATAGGTCCATTAACTATAACACTATCCTACAGCTTAATTTGCTTTGCTACAGACAAGGCAAATGGACTGAAGTTCATATGTCCCAATGGACATATGCCCATGAACCAAGATCCTAAATTAAGTTAGCACTTCAGGATGCTATGGTAAAATTTGCTAAAGGGGAATTGAAAGTAGATACTGATCTCTTAGATGACCCCCACTCCTTTCTACTGCTCCAGGGACATGAGATTACCCATCTGTGCCCTCATGTAGTCCTTATTAGGACCCAAACCTTATGTTCCGCAATGTTTCTTTAACTCAATCCTCTTCTTAAAGATCCCCTGGATTCCCACCTCTTGAGCTGGGTTCCTTGATATTGTCTCCATTCCCTCCTCCCCAAAGTTTCTCCCCTTTTGGGCTTGCTAGAGAGATTGATTTTTATTCATAAATGTGTTCTTTTTCCTTTGGACTAGAGGGATCAAGAAGGAAGGATAGCACGATCACAGAAGACAGAAGCTTCATAGTCAATAACAACTTTAAGAACTGAGAAAAGATTATCAGAGGCTGGGACTCAAGGACTACTGAAAATCATTTGGACTTGAGATTGAGAACATTTACATTCATTTCTCCCTCAGGACCACAGCATTCCACTATCCCTTCTATAAACTAACAAAAGCCAAGGTAATTTGAGTTAGCAGATAAGACTAAGCTGGGGAAGGGCTTCAGAGAGCAGGAAATAACAGGTATGAACCTGAGAAGATGAGGATTTGCAGAGGCAGAGCTGAAGAGGGAGTATATTCCAGGCAATGATGGAATAGCTTGTGCATACTCATTGAACCAGAAAATGGGAGTGCTGAATTCAATTTTGAAGGAAAATTACTTGAAATAAGTCTGGGGCCAGATTGGGAAGGACCTTTAATGCTTAGGAGTTGTATTTTATCTTAGAACTAATATCCATCGATCCATGGTGACATAGAGGTGACTTTGGGTTCTTAAAATTTGTGCCAGCAGAGTGTAATTCTGCCATATCCCACCAAGATGTATAAGGATCAGTTTAAGGTATTCAGCCTGGAGAAGAGAAGACTTTGAAGGGAACATGATAGTTGTCTCTAAATATCTGAAGATCTGTCTCATGGAAGAACTAGACTCATTCCTCTTAGCTCCCAAAGGTAGAACTCATAGCAGTGGAGAGAACTTTCAGAGAATTAGACATTAATTTAAGAGGAAGGAAAACTTCCTAATAGTTAGAGTTGACCCAAAGTGAAATATACTAGATAAAGAGGGAAGTAATACAAATATATAAGAACAAGAGGCATTCCGCAGGAGATAAATGGTCAAAGGATATGACTAAGCAATTTTCAAATGAAGAAATCCAAGCTACCAACACTCACAATACAACATATTCCAGATCTCTAATAATAAAGGAAATATAACCCAGAAATACTATTACTAGGCTTATGCCCCCAAAGAGAATAAAGCTATAGGGAATTCACAAAAATATTTATAGTGGCAATTATTTTTTTTTTTTTGCAAAGAACTGGAAATAAATCCCTATCTATTGGAAAATGGCTGAATAAATTATAGTATATGAATATAATGAATAATTATAGCATCTTAAGAAATAATGAAAGTAATAGAGAAAGTTGGGGGACTTGTATGAATTAATACAGAGTCAAATAAACAGAACCAAGAGAACAATTTATATGACTCTAACAATGTAAAGGAAAACCACCAAATCACCTAAGAACTATAATTAGTTCTAATTACTACTCTAGAAGACTGATCAGTCATGTTTCTCAGCTCTTGACAAAAGAGGTGATGGACAAGAGGTATAGAATGATATACACATTTTCAGAGAGTACCAATGTATGGAATTGTTTTGCTTGACTATGCTTATTTGTTACAAAGTGGGTCTTTCCAAAGGTATGGAGGAAAAGCCTACGTGTGAATGTAATGATTATATTTTTTAAAAGGAAGAAGAGAAAAATGTAAAAACATGCAGAAGAGAATAGAAGAGGATATAGAATGTAGAACACATTGGAACTACCAAATTAAATTATATAAATTTAAAAACTAAACTGTAGGGGCAGCTAGGTGGTGCTGTGTATAGAGCACCAGCCCTGCAGTCAGGAGGACCTGAGTCAAATCTAACTTCAGACAGTTAACACTTCCTAGCTGTGTGACGCTGGCCAAGTCATTTAACCCCAATTGCCTCAAAAACAAACAAAAAAACCAACTAAACTATACATAATAGAGATCCACAGAGTCATGGATCTTTTTCTGTTCTTCATATAAGAAAATTCATATAATTTACTTTTTCCAAACCTAGGTTACATGTAAAAAACCAGCTCAAGCCTCATGTTTCTTGTCTCATTAACAACAGAGCCATAAGAATTTAGGAACCCATAGTTTACTTGAAACTTAAAAAAAAATTTAATAATCATATGCCACTTGTTATTTCTATCTTCTTTATAATTATTAATTCAATTTTATATGTAAACACCTAAACCCAATATCTAAATCTTATAACTTGTGTAATGCCTTTTCAGAACTTGCTATAAGACATTATAAAGGCCTATATATTCCATTAAAATTATTTATTTGACATATAAATCATCTCATGTTGTTGCTTTCTTAAAATTTCCACTCATGCTAATTTTTCCTTAGAAAGACATCTTTAAGGTAATTTTTAAGTTCTTTGTATGCATTTCAGTACATAGTTTACATGTAAGTTCTAATTTCAAAATAACAAAAGTAAGTAAAATCAGATTTCCTGTTAACATAAACTACCACCAAGATAACTGACCACACTGAAATCCTATTCCTTAAAACAATAACAAAAGAAGTTTCTATTTTTAACCTCACAAATCACAACTTTTTAACTTTTTCTAATTATTCCCTTATCATTTTGAAAGAATGAGACACTTCACGAACTTATTCTTAAACAAATGACAAGTTCAAAGAACAAATTTAATTCTTTCTTAGGCCATGGAATGACTATAAATTGAGATCAAAACAGCAAGCTCTTTTTAAAAAAAAATTTTTTTTAATTTATTTTTTATTAATTTTATAATTATAACCTTTTTTTGACAGTACATATGCACAGGTAATTTTTTTTTTTTTTTACAACATTATCCCTTGTACTCCCTTCTGTTCCGAGTTTTTCCCCTCCTTCCCTCCATCCCCTCCCCTAGATGGCAGGCATTCCCATACATATTAAATATGTTATAGTATATCCTAGGTACAATATATATATGCAGAACCGAATTTTGTTGTTGTTGTTGTTGCAAAGGAAGAATTGGGTTCAGAAGGTAAAAATAATCTGGGGAGAAAAACAAAAAATGGAAACAGTTTACACTCATTTCCCAGTGTTCTTTTTCTGGGTGTGGCTGATTCTGTCCATCATTGATCAATTGGATTGAATTAGATCTTCTCTATGTTGAAGATATCCACTTCCATCAGCATACATCCTCATACAGTATCATTGTTGAAGTGTATAATGATCTCCTAGTTCTACTCATTTCACTCAGCATCAGTTGATGTAAGTCTCTCCAAGCCTCTCTGTATCCATCCTGCTGGTCATTTCTTATAGAACAATAATATTCCATAACATTCATATACCATAACTTACCCAACCATTCTCCAGTTGATGGGCATCCATTCATCTTCCAGTTTCTAGCCACTACAAAAAGGGCTGCCACAAACATTTTGGCATATACAGATGATCCCTTTCCCTTTTTTAGTATTTCCTTGGGATATAAACCCAGCAATAGCACTACAGCAAGCTCTTTTCAACTTTCAGCTTATTACAGTGGTTCAAATGCTATTTTTAGTATTTTTAATCTAATAATGAATAGATTTAGCCTTGCGATGACAATTAGCTGTGACAGTAGAAAGCAGAAACATAGTTATAATAGCATCAAAACTAGTCCATCAGGGCCAAGCCTCAGGGCACAGAATAACATAAGTATATCAGGACAAAGCATCCTTAATTCAGTTTGAGTGCATAGTTAAATTTTAGGTAAAGTCTGGTCAAAGCCAGAATCAGTACTTAACCAGATGGGAAATATTACATAGTGATATAATAGGAAAATTAAGTGAAAAGTTCCATGTCAAGATTGTCTTCTCAGCAGCCTTTTCCAGATATAGACATTCCATCTATAATAGTTCCCACACTGCATTGCCTCTGAGCAATACATGCATCCTCTTGAATGGCGGACTATTAGCCATAGGACAGTGAAAATAACCAAACCTGAAATTGTAACTCAGAATAATATCAGATTATAGTCCTATGAGCTTTCACCTCAAATAGCAAGTCTCACTAAATACAGCCTAGGGCTAAGTATTATTATTCCTCTCCTGCTGCTGCAAGTTTAGCAACCTTTAAAAATTTACTCAATTTTTTTTCTTCCTTGTCTTTGTCTTTTTCTCCTAGAATCTCAACTTACTCTGCTATAAAATAAATTACTGAAAATTAAGAAAATAATTACTTTCTGGAATCCTACATTGCTAGAGAATATGTGATACTTTACCTAGAAAACACCAGGTAGACAGTACTGGCCAATTGCTGAAAAACTCCAGATTAAGAGATATGCCATCTCTTAAATGATTGTATTTTCTCTTCTTAAAGCAAAATATAATTTTAAGGCTGGAATTTATTAAGACTAAATTGATTCAAGATATACATACTTTCCACAGGTCATAGACAAATAACCTTAGTTAAAATTCACTCTATATTATATAAACAAGTTTGAAAATTTTCACCCCTATTTTGTGCAAGTGGTGTTTGTATACCATTTACTTTGTAGGAATTCCACCACAGAAAAAGCTCTTGCAGAGGTTTGATAAAAGTTTATGATCACATGGTCCCAAGAAAACTAATAAGTTTAAAAGCAGATTTTACTAAGGTCTTTTCTTTACCTGCATAGTAATCAATAAATAATTTTCTCTTTTAAAATATACTCATAACTAATGCTAAGTGAAATGAGAAGAACCAGGAGATCATTGTACATGACAATATCAATATTATATGACAATCAATTCTAATGAACGTGAGTCTTTCCGACAATGAGATGATTGATGCCAGTTCCAGTAATCTTGCAATGAAGAGAGCCATCTACAAACACCCAGAGAAAGGACTATAAGGAACTGAATGTGGATCATAACATAACATTCTCACTCTTTTTGTTGTTGTTCGCTTGCATTTTTTTTTCTTACTCACTTTCTTTTTTTGACCTGGTTTTTCTGTGTAGCAAGATAATTGTATAAACTTGTTTTCACATATTGGATTTGACATATATTTTAACATGTTTAACATATATTGAATTGCTTGCCATCTAAGGGAGGGGATGGGGGGAAGGAGAAAATCTGAAACACAAGGGCTATGCAAGAATCAGTGTTGTCAAATTATCCATGCATACGTTTGAAAATAAAAAGCTTTATATATACTCATAGAGGGGCTGCTAAATGGCACAGTGGATAGAGTACTGATCCTGAATTCAGGAGGATCTGAGTTCAAATTTGGCCTAATACACTTAATAAATACTTTTTAGCTGTGTGACCATGACCAAGTCACTTAACCCTAATTGCCTCAAAAAAAAAAATTATATATATATATATATATACTTATAGTACCCACATGTGCAAGAGTGTTTGGAGTAGCCTATTTTGTAGTGGCTAGGAACTGAAATGCCCCAGTGGATGCCCTTCAGTTGAGGAATGGCTGAATAAGCTATGGTATATGAATATAATACGAATATAATGGAATATTATTGTTCTGTAAGAAATGATGAGCAGGCTGATTTCAGAAAAGCCTGGACAGATTTATATGAACTGTGCTGAGTGAAGTTAGAAAAACCAAGAGAATATTGTACATAATAACAAGATTATGTGATGGTCAACTATGATGGATTTGGCTCTTTTCAACAGAGAGGTGATTCAAGGCTATTTCAATAAACTGGGATGGAAAGTGCCATCCATATCCACAGATGGATGTATTGGAGATTGAATGTAAATCAAAGCATAGTATTATGTTTTATAAGCAACCTTTTTGAAGGTTGTTATTTATTTTTTTCCTTTCTCATTTTTTTTTCCTTTTGATCTGATTTTTGTTTTGTTCAGCATGATGAATTTATTTAGAAGAATCCCACACATTTAACTTATGGGAAGCTGGGAAGGGAGAGGAAAGGGAGAAAAATCTGGAACACAAGGTTTTGCAAAGATGGATATTGGAAACTATCTTTGCATGTATTTGGAAAAATAAAATACCATTAAAAGAAAAAAATATATATTCATAAACTGAAGTTTCCAGTTTCTCAAATTACAGATGGTAGAATGTTACAAAATGTAGTCTGCAGGATTGGTAAAGTAACATATCAGTTTTTAAACATTTTCCCACATTTTTTAAACAGTACGATTAATAATCTAACATAATGATAAAATTCACTTTTCTTTTTTTAAAAAACATTTTAATAGTTTTTATTTACCAGATATATGCATGGGTAATTTTACAACATTGACAATTGCCAAACCTTTTGTTCTAATTCTTCCCCTCCTTCCCACCCCCACCCCCCAGATGGCAGTCTGACCTATACATGTTAAATATGTTAAAGTATAAATTAAATACAATATATGTATACATGTCCAAACAGTTGTTTTGCTGTACAAAAAGAATCGGACTTTGAGATAGTGTACAATTAGCCTGTGAAGGAAATACAAAATGCAGGTGGACAAAAATAGAGGGATTGGGAATTCTATGTAGTGGTTCATAGTCATCTCCCAGAGTTCTTTCGCTGGGTGTAGCTGGTTCAGTTCATTACTGCTCTATTGAAACTGATTTGGTTCATCTCATTGTTGAAAATGGCCACGTCCATCAGAATTGATCATCATACAGTATTGTTGTTGAAGTGTACAACGATCTCCTGGTCCTGCTCATTTCACTCAGCATCAGTTCATGTAAGTCTCTCCAGGCCTTTCTGAAATCATCCTGTCGGTCATTTCTTACAGAACAATAATTAAAATTCACTTTTCTAACAGCATTATCTGATATAATAGTTTGCCAAATTTTACAATATAAGAAAAATTAGAAACAGAATAATACCATAAGTGATATTACATATTTGAAGCTTTAAATAAAACCTATTACCAATTAGGTGACTTCATTGGTGCTTCATTTTTGAAGAAGAGAAAATCTGTGTATTAGAATCAAGATACGGTGTGTCTGGCTGTGGCTGATCAGACCAATTTGCTCTGCCACAGGTCAGATACAAATGGTCCATTTGAACATTTGGGGTGGATTCCCTAACTTTGTGCATCTCAAATTTCTTCTGAGATATTTCAGTTCAATTCAGAATTGAACCTTTTCAGATGAGGGCATACCATGCTGGGCAGTCTTGTGTTAATGTCTCCCATATTACACAATAAATTCTAAATTTCTTGAGAGAGCCCTTGAAAGTATTCTTGTATTGCTTTTACTGATCACCAAGTGAGTAACTTGTTTTTTGTGTGTTCCCCATAAAATTGTTTTTTGGCAAGTGTACATTTGGCATTCAAACAATGTGGCCAGCCCAACATAGTTGCACACTCTGAAGTAGAGTTTGAATGCTTGGCAATTTAGTTTGAGAAAGGACTGCAATGTCTGGTATATTATCTAGCCAGTACTCTTTAGAATCAGGTAAACTTAATTCAATTGAATGAATTTCCAAATTACCTTACACAGAAAATTTTATTCATCTCATCACCATTGGCATTGCATAATGATCACATTGATCATTGTCAATCTCTGCAAAGGACAAGAAAACAAACTATTTTGTGACAACTACAAGAGGATCTCTTGTCTAGTTTTTGCTGGCAAGATGCTTCTCAGCATTTTCTTTAGTTGGCTGGAAATAGTTACCTTCATGAAAGTGGATGTGACTTAGAAAAGTCTGAGGAATAGTCATGATATTTGCTGACTAACAATTCCAGGAGAAATGCCAGGAGCAGAACAGAGGTCTATCAGCCTGACCAAGCCCTTTAATACAATCAATCAGTCATGAGGGCCTGTGGAAGAACATGGTGAAATTGTGTTGCCCACTGAAGTTCATCAGCATTGTACTCCAGTTTCATGATGCATACTTGCATAGATTTTGGATGAAGGATAATGTTCTCATACCAATAAGAACTGAAAAAAACCGGGAGTTTTTCTTGTTGGTATTTTTGTGTTTTTTTTTTCCTCTTGAAAAGCAGTTTTAAATTGCTCTGGAGAGAAGTAGGAGAAGAGGGGTGAGAAAGAAAGGTGGAGTGAGCAGCAGCAATAGTAAATGAAGAATATTTTCCAGGAGAATTATTTTAATCCTTATAGATGCTTAAACCATATGAACATATTCCTATCTCTGTTTCTTCCTTCTGTTTTATAACCATATGCTGTTGGTGGTATGGTTCATTACTAAGTGTTTCTCTATTATTGCATGTTCTGATTACTGACATTTTATATCTTTTTTTTTACAATGGATTTCTATGCAAATTAAGACATTTTTAAGGTACCACTTCATACTTCTCAGATAATGATGAATGTTTTAGGGCATATGGGAAAACTGATTCACTAATGCATTGTTGGTGGAGTTATGAAATGATTCAATCATTTTGGAGAGCAATTGAAACTATGCCCAAAGGGCTATCAAACTGTGTATATATCCTTTGATCGTGCTGTGTCTCTCCTGGGTCTGCATCCCAAAGAGATCATAAAAGAGGGAAAAGGACCCACATGTGAAAAAATCTTTGTAGTAGCCTTTTTTTGTAGTGTCATGGAATTGGGAATTGAGTGGATACCTGTCAGGTGGGGAATAGCTGAATAAGCTATGGTATATGAATGTAATGGAATATTATTTTTCTATAAGAAATGATGAACAGGCTGATTTCAGAAAAGCATCTGGAAAGTTTTACATGAACTAATGCTAAGTGAAGTGAGCAGAAACACGAGTAACAACAAGATTATGTTTTGATCAATTATGATGGACTTGGTTCTTTTCAACAATGAGGTGATTTAAGATGATTCCAATAGACTTGTGCTGGAGGGTACCATCCACATCCAAAGAGAGAATTATGGTGATTGAATATAGATCAAAGCATAGTATTTTCACTTTTTGTTGCTGTTGTTGTTTGGTTGATTTTTCTAGTGTTTTGGTTTTTTTTAAACTTTTAATCTGCTCAGCATGACAAATATGGAAATATGTTTAGAAGTATTACGTATGTTTAATTTATATCAGATAGCTTGCTGTCTTGGGAAGAGGGAAAGGAGAAAATTTAGAGGTTTTGCAAAGGTGAATGTTGAAAGTTTCCTTTGAAAAATAAAATACTATAATTAATATTCAAATAAATATATTTTAAAAACTCCTATGGATTTCTAGATAAAGATGATTTTTATTGTATTCTGAATTGATGTTTTTATTACAGAGTATGTTTAGGGGTGGGAGGGAAGTCTATGAAAAATTGATTGTACAAAATTTAGTTGGCTGAAAAACCTCTTTTTTAGCCTAGTAACCATAAGAATTTCCTGGGGTTTCAGCGCTTTTATGAATTTAATTAATGATCTGTATTTTTAATCTTTCTAACTTTCTAACTTGGCAGAGAAGGGAAGCCATGAGGAGCTGGGATTCTTGCCCTAGAATAAAAACAAAGCAAAGTAAAAAACCTCTTAAGTCAATTACTTTTTTCTCCTAGTCAACAGATTACTGTACACTGAGATCTTTGGGGTTTTTTTTCCCTCTTAACTCAACCTTCCACAAAAAGGTCCTCCAGAGGAAGTTCTGCCCTAAGCTGCCTCCCATCGGTAGAGAAATATGTGATGAAGAAAAATCAATTCTACCTATTCCCCTGAAGGGAGAAAGCAAAAAATTGCCTCTGAGGCAAACTGTCCACCAGAATGACATTTGCTGAGCAACAATATATTGGGGAGTAGTAAAGAAAAATTTGCCAGACAATTAACTATACATTTTTGGTTTCTGTACATGTAAGTTATCTTTTGTCTTAGTAGAGACAACCAGGTGGTGCCCTAGGTCTAGAATCAGAAACTGTTGTTCAGTCCTGTCTGAGTCTTCCTAGTCCTGTTTGGAGTTTTCTTGACAAAAATAATGGAGTCTTTTGCCATTTTCTTCTCCAGATCATTTTACAGATAGGAGACTGAGGCAAACAGGGTTAAGTGTCTTTTCCAAAGTCACATAGCTAGTATCTGAGACCATATTTGAATTTAGAAAAATAAGTCTTCCTGATTCGAGACCCAGAACTCTATCCATGGAGCCACCTAGAATCCAGAAGATTTGAGTTCAAATATGAACTCAGACATTTACTAGCTATGTGACCCTGAGAAAATCATTTAATCTCACTCTCCTTAACTATAAAATGGAGATAATAATAGCATTTACCTCCTAAATTAAATGAGAAAATGTTTATAAAACATTTAGGATTCCTTTTGTTACCTTCTTTCTAGGACCTTTAGATGTCCATTTCTTAATCATTCCCCAAAAGACAGACCCTAATGCATATTTGAGTCTGGATAGTCAATAATGTTTATGTGATTTGTATCCATTCTGGTAGGAAAGTAAAATCCTTAGTCATTGGAAGGGCTAGTCAGCCTATTGAAGTAGAATTTCTAAGTGGGTATCAGATACTGCAAAACACCCACAGAAAACCTGGACCACTTGTACTTCCTTTTTAGCTCTACCAGCCAGATGAGTTTTATTAACAAGGAGTCATAAGGATCAACAGTGAGTATCTGCCAAAAAAGTGACTTAATGTGATCTTGCATGAGCACCTTAAATTAATCTCCTTCCTAAATTAGGTCTATGCCTTCTAAAAACAAATGCCTCCATCCAGATTTACATAGGGATGATAATTCTATTTTAGGGATTTCCCTTTCTGATTATCTATGAGTTTTCATTTTTATTTTTTTACTGATATGTTACTGTATTTATATGTTTTTCTAATAGATTTAGAGATCTCAGCCAGAAAACAAAACAAAACAAAACAAAACAAAAAAAAAAAAAAAAAAAAAAAAAACAACCGTTTATGGATACTAAGAGAGTCTAAATAGAAAATGCAGATAATAAATGATTAACTGAATTTAGCTGCAATATGGGCCTAGTTTAATTATGCCATCACCTTGACAACTACATTATAATAGAAAATTTATATTTTCCTTCCCCCAAAATATAATATTGCAGATGAAATTCTGCATGCTTGATTACCAGAAAGATGATAAGATTTTGCCATTGAACTGCTTTCATATTATTTTCTTCAGCAGGTTTCAAGATACCTCAAAATGCTGATGACTCAGAGATCTCTAAAGACTATTATATTTCTAATTATCTTTGTCTGTGCTTGTTTGGATATATCTCAGGAAGCTCAAAAGTAAGAAAAATTTTTGTTAATTAATAGTTTCAGTTATAAATGAGTAAGGTTCTCTGTCAAGTTCATTCTTTTTTTTTCTTTAATGGATTTACTAGCTTTTATGCTGCCTATTAAATTATTATTATTATTACTTGGTTAAAACTCGTGATTTTATTGGTGCAAGGAATTCCCAGCATGGAAAGCATCTCCACTGATTGCATAGTCTTTGAATCTTATACATACAAAAAAGTTATCTAGGGTCTTTTAAGAGGTTATGACTTGCCTATTATCCTAAAGCTGGTATGTATCAGAGGCAAAATTTTGGTTTCAGATTTAGTTTCAGAGTATTTTCTGTCTATTGTGCTATATGGCAAATCATTTAGGTAGATCAGTAATATCAGAGAAAAGGACACTGGCAAGAATTCGAAATCTGAGAAAAGAATACTGAAACCTCAACATGTGTGTGTTTGTGTGTGTGTGTGTGTGTGTGTGTGTGTGTTGGGACCAAGGAAGAATAGAAGAATATTGATTTTTAGAAATATAATGCTAGAATTGGTAGAGACTTGAGACAGTAGGGTATGGTAGAAAATGAGACAGATTTGGGGGCTAAGGATCAGTTCATCAAATCTTGACTCTTCTAGTTAATTACAGGTGTTCTCTTGGGGAAACTTCCTAAATCAATATGGGTTTCAGTTTCCTCCTCTGTAAAATGAAGGTATTAGGTTCAATAACCTTTAAGATTTCTTTCATCACTAACTCTATGATATTATGATTTTTTTTAATAGATGGGGGAAAGAGGGAGAATTTTGAGAGAATCAAAGCAAGAGGGACAGAGAAATCTAGAACACCTCACACATCTTCGTTTTCTAATTCCCTAATGCACTTTTCTAATACATTCTTATGTTTTCCAATGGTCTGTGTGGGGATTTTCTCTGCTCACCAGACTAGCAGTTCCATGAAGGCAGGAACTGAATCTTATCCTACCTTTGAACCCCTAATGTAATATATTCTGTACGGCAAGCGCTTGAATTAAATCAAATAGAATAGAATTTAGGCTTCCTAACTTAGTCCAGGGCTTAAAAAGCACAAAAGTGATAGAAAGAAGAAAAAAACAGAAATAGTCAAATTAGAAGGTAGCTAATTTAAATCTAAAAGCATTTAAGAGGACAGAGCAGTTCTATATAAGGTGTTCACTTAAAAATGGTGACATTTTCCAGCGATTTATTCATCATTAATCTCTGGAGGTAGGAGGGAAATTCAGACTGTCCCTACACTTATCGTGAGATCTTACCATACTACAACTATGCATATAATTCAAGGCAGTCAAAGACAGATGGGAAGGTTCAATAAAGAGAGAGTACTTGTCACAACCAAAAAAAAAAAAAAAAAAAAAAAAATTGGAAGGAGAGTAGTGTCCATTGATGAAGAATAATTGAACACATTTTTATAAGAATACATGAAATCTACTATGAAACAAAGGATATAAAGTTTCTTGAGAAACTTAGGAAGACTTTTGTAAACTGATATACAGGAGAGTAGGTGAAACCAAGAAAATAATTATATCATGATCACAATAACACAAAGGAAAACAACTTGAAAAGTCTTCAGAATTTTGCGCAATGCCTCTGAGGCACATTGTAATTTCAGAACATCCCACCATGAAGCAGAGAGAGGATGGATGATAGGGTCAGAATAATGCATACATTTTCAGACATGGTTGACTTGTTGATTTGTGTTGCTTAACTTTCCAACTTTGTTACAAGAAAGTGTTCTATGGGGAGGGATTGAAAAGGAGAAAAGTCATTATAAAGTGACAATGACAAAAATGCTTCAAGGAAAGGAATATAAGGCTTAAAAATAAAGTGATTTGCTTATGATCTGAATGTATGATATGAATTCTAGCCCTTCAAAAAAAGTATTACTGATTTTAATTGCTTTGTGGTTTGGGGGAAAACATATTTGTATCTGCATGTAACTGCATGTACTTTTAATTTTTATTTATTTACTTATTTAATTTTTTTTTTTTTTTTTTGCTGAGGCAATTGGGGTTAAATGATTTGTCCAGAATCACACAGCTAGGAAGTGTTAAGCATCCAAGGCCAGATTTGAACACATCTTCCTGACTTTAGGGCTGGTACTCTATCCACTGTGCAACCTAGCTGCCCCCATACTTATGATTTATATAATTAAAAAAAATTATAAGTATATTAAATTAATAGAAATGCAGTACTGGAGCTCACTCTTAAAAGAAGTTCCTTGGTGAATTTTTTTGTAAAACAAATATTTATTTGGTAACAGTCTCATTTCCTAAATTATTTGTTTTGCAAATTCCAGTGTGTGTGTGTATGTGTGTTTCTTAAATTAAGGCACACCCATATTTTTGGTTTCTGATTTTGGGAGGAACCAAAAAAGTAGCCATGACACAGTAATTCATTGCTGGCAGAATTGTAAATTAGTTCAACTATTTTGGAAAACAATATGGAATTGTGCAAGAAAGGTTACCAAATTCTTAATACCCCATGACCCAGAATTTATACTTCTGAAACTAATTCCTTCCAAGGAGATTACTGAGAGCAAAAAAATACATACATACAAGGGTGTGCTAGAGTTAAGGCTTACCAGCTCACAAGAACTGATAGTTAAATTTTCAGTGTGAGCATTTATATCTTAGAAATCACCAAATGCTACAAATCAAAGCTTAATTTATTGTTTTTTTGATTGTCTGGACTTAAGAAAATTATGGGAAATGTTAATAATTCAGATTAAATTTAAAAGTCTGACCTGCATGCAATTTTCTCCCCAGAAAACCAGTTTTTAACATTGACTAAAACCTGCACACATACATATATTTTTTGATTCAATGATTAAGAAATGTCTGACTCTTCATAATCCCATTTTGGAGCTTTCTTTGCAAAGATCCTGGAGCGGTTTGTCATTTTCTTCTCCATCTCATTTTACAGATGAGGAAACTGAGGCAAATAGTTATGTAGCTTGCCCAGTGTCACCCAGCTAGGAAGTATCTGATTTGAAATCACAATGAATCTTCCTGACTCCAGGCTTGGTGCTCTGTCCACTATGCTACCTAGTTGTTTACATATATACACATGGATATGTAAATATGCATACATACATCCACACAAAATGTTGATAGCATTATTTGTGATAATAAAAATTTGGAAATGAAATGTGCCCATCAACTGGAGAATAAATCATACTATATAAGCAAATATAATGGAATATTATAGCACATTAAGGAATAACAAAAATAGAAAAATTCAGAAAAATATGGGAAGACTCATATGAAATGATTCGGAGTGGAAAAAGGAGGACCAAAAGAACACTATAAATAATGATTACAATTGTGCAAATAAAAATAAGGAGAAGCAGCAAATCTCATGTTAGATAAAATTCTCAGTGTTGGTACCAAAGAGAAAGTGTACATTTTTCCTTTCTGTTAATAATTGATGATGTTTCCTCACCTATTTAACCCTCTTGCCCTACCAAAAAATATACTATAAAAAGGATTGTCTGACTGTTTATTGGGAAGTAATTGTTGTGCCAAAAGATAGAGCTAAGGACTGGGTATATTTTTACTGGTATAAGGAACTCTGAAGTGAGGAAACTCTTTTTATCAATGCAGGGGGATTACCTTTTCTGAAACTTCTGAAAGGCTGCCTAATAGAATTGCCTAAAGAATCGAAAACTTAAGTGAATTGTGAGCTGGCTTATTTTAATATTTTTATTTTTTCTAATTACATTTAAAACATTTTTACATTTATTACATTAACAAAGCACATATGAAGTTATGCAAAGTATTTCAATAAAAATCATGTTGTGAAAGAAAACATAAATCTCCCACCCTTAAAAAAAAACCCTTAAGATAAATAAAGTTATGGAAAATTATTGCCGTTGATGTAAAGTTGTACAAAATACTTCATTTTTCTAGACCTTTTTATATAAAAACTAAGGAAATTGGACTAGAAAACAATTAGAGAGAATAAGTATCCTTATAAGTATTGTATTTAGACACAATCTGCTCTTTCTCTGAGTATGGATAGGATTTTTCTTCATAAGTCTTTCAGAGTAGTCATAGATTATTGTATTGTTGAGAACAGCAAAGTCATTCACAGCTGATCATCGCAGAACATTGCTATTACTTTGTACACAGTACATTTCACTTTGTTTCAGTTCTTGTAGGACTTTCTAGGCTTTTCCGAGAACATTCTACTTATTTCCCATAGAACAATAATAACCCCACAACTTATTCAGCCATTCCCCAATTGATGGAAAGACCCTCAGTTTCAGTGTTTTTGCCCTGAAAGCTGCTGTAAATATTTTTATACATATAGGACCTTTTCCTTTTTTTTTTTTTTTTTAATTATCTTTTGGGATTATTGCTTAGTAGTGGTATTGTGGGTCAAAGGATATACATGATTTTATAGCCCTTTTGATTCTTTCTCTATTGGGGCATGCTCTTACTTTTTAAAAATTTGATTCATCTTCCTTTTTGTTTGGGAAATTAGACTATCAGATAAATTTGCTTCAAAAATCTTTTTACTTTGCTATTTGTTTTTCCTCCTATTTATTCTACTCTCTCCCCTTTTTCAAGTATTTCAAGTATTCCCTCCTCAAGTATTTTGCTACTGATCACTCCCTCCCCCATTATGCCCTCCTTTATATCATTTTCTGCCCTTCCTATATCCCATTCCCCATTTCTTCCAAAGTAAGATAGATTTCTATACCCATATTGGATGTACATGTTATTTCCTCTTTGATTCAATTCTGATGAGACTTAAGTTTACTCACTTCTCTCTTCTTCCTCTTCCTCTCCACTGCAAAAACCGCTTTTTATGGCAGATAATTTATACCATTTCACTCCCTTTCCCTTTCCCTTCCTGAAAGTACATTCTTCTCTCATCCCTTAATTTTTTTTTTAAAAGACATTATCTTTTCATATTCAACTCACATCTGTGCCTATATATATACTCCTTCTAACTGCCATAATAATGAAAAAGTTAAAATGAGTTACAAGTATTATCCTCCCATGTAGGAATATTAAGAAATAAATCTTATTGAGTCCTTTATATCATATCATTTTTCTGATGATGACCTCATCCTTCTCCTAAGTCCTGTTTTTGAAAATCAACTATCCTCACTACTGATCAGAGAAATGTAAATTAAGACAACTCTGAGATATCACTACACATCTGTCAGATTGGCTAAGATGACAGAAACAAATGATGATGAATGTTGGAGGGGCTGTGGGAAAACTGGGACACTGATGCATTGTTGATGGAGTTGTGAAAGAATCCGGCCATTCTGGAGAGCAATTTGAAACTATGATCAAAAAGTTATCAAACTGTGCATACCCTTTGATGCAGCAGTGCTACTACTGGGCTTATATCCCAAAGAAATACTAAAGAAGGGAAAGGGACCTGTATGTGCCAAAATGTTTGTGGCAGCCCTTTTTGTAGTGGCTAGAAACTGGAAAATGAATGGATGTCCATCAGTTGGAGAATGGTTGGGTAAATTATGGTATATGAAGGTTATGGAATATTATTGTTGTGTAAGAAATGACCAGCAGGATGAATACAGAAAGGCTTGGAGAGACTTACATGAACTGATGCTGAGTGAAAAGAACAGAACCAGAAGATCGCTGTACACTTCAATGTTGTATGAAGATGTATTCTGATGGAAGTGGATATCATCAATATAAAGAAGATCCAACTCACTTCCAGTCGATCAATGATGGACAGAAACAACTACACCCAGAGAAGGAACACTGGGAAGTGAATGTAAATTGTTTGCACTACTGTCTATCTACCCAGGTTACTTATACCTTCGGAATCCAATGCTTACCGTGCAACAAGAAAATTGGATTTACACACATATATTGTATCTAGGTTATACTCTAACATATGTAAAATGTATGGGATTGCCTGTCATCTAGGAGAGGGAGTAGAGGGAGAGAGGGGAAAATTTGGAAAAATGAATACAAGGGATAATGTTGTAAAAAAAAATAAAATTACTCATGCATAAAAAAATTTAAAAAAAAAGAAAGAAAATCAAATATCCTATTCAGCTCTGGTCTTTTCATCATCAATGCTTGAAAATCTTCTATTTCATTGAATATCCACCTTTTCCACAGAAGGATTATACTCATTTTTGCTAAGTAGGTAATTCTTGGTTGTAATCCTAACTCCATTGCTCTTTGGAATATTATATCTATATCTATAGTCTAAGATTTCTAGTCCTTTAATGTAGAAACTGCTAAGTCTTGGAACAAGTTGATAGAAAAGCTAGAAAAGATTTACATGAACTGAGTGAAGCAAGCAGAACCAGGAAAACATTTCACACAGCAAAAACAAGATTGTGTGATCATCAACTGTGACACTTGGTTCTTTTCAGTAATTCAGAGATCCAAGGCAATCCCAATAAACTTTGAATGGAAAACACTGTCCTCATCCAGAGAGTGACCTATGGAGACTGTGAATCAACACATACTATTTTCACTTTTCTTCTTTTTTTTTATTTCTCATGGTTTATCCCTTTTGTTTTGATTTTTTTCTCTCATCCTGACTCATGGAAATATGTAAAAAAATGAATGTACAGGTACAACCTAAATTTTTTTAAATAATTAAAAAAAGAAATTAAATTTAAATGACTTGACCAAGTTCACAAAGACTGAAGGCAGAATTTTTGAACCAAAGCTTTTCTGGCCCTGAGGCTGGTGCTCTATCTACTATATCTTCTTGCTGCTTGGTTATTAATCAATCACCAAACACTTATCAAATGCCTAATATGTCGCAGTCCTGTGCTAGGCATTAGAGATGAAAATATAATGAAACAATCTTTTCACTTAAATGAATATATAAGGATAATAATAATAAAAAAACTAATGGTGGCTATAAAACTGGTTTTATAGGTGGGTGATATAGTAGATAGAATGTTAGACTTGGAGTCAGAAAGACTTGAGGCACTGAGCAATATGACCTTGAGCCAGCCACTTTACCTTTGTTTGCCTTAATTTCCTCATTTATAAAATGGAGATGAGTAATTATAGCATCTACCTCCTAGGATTATTGTGAGGATCAAATGACATAATAATTGTGAAGCATTTAGTACCATCTGAAACATAGCAGATTCTATATAAATTCTTCTTCCCTTTCCTTCCTTTCTCTATTCCATCACATACTATTTTTGTGATATCAGATAAGTCACTTGATCCTTCTGGGTTTTGATTTCCTCATCCAAATTTAATTTCATTATCTACTAGTTGGGGATATTAAGGCTTTTTTTTTTCTATGTCTAAAATTATTCGTTTCAATGCCAAGCACTGGAATAAATTTCATTATCAGCTTTCTGGAGTTGAGATGATGGGTCACTAGCTTGATCAGAGTTCTTAAATCTTTCAGAGTTGTGGGATATTGATACTTTCTTTTTTTTAATATAGCTTTTTATTTACCAGATATACGCATGGGTAATTTTACAGCACTGACAATTAACAAACCTTTTGTCCCAATTTTTCTCCTCCTTCCCTCCACCCCCTCCCCCAGATGGCAGGTTGACCAATACACGTTAAATATGTTAAAGTATAAATTAAATACAATATATGTATACAGGGACATTAATAATTTTGCTGCTTTTCTCATGGAGTTGTGAGATTCAGTTGTGAGAATGCAAGTAAAAGAGCATATAAAACATATAATATGATATAAATGCTTTATAAATATAAAACATAATTTTTGTGAATTTGTAAATTATACATTTATAAATATAATATTTAATATATAAATATAAATATATATTTGACATCTATAAAATTTATAGATTTATAAATTACAAAATATATATTACATTATATAGCATAATAAAAAAATGACATCTCCATTTAAAATATTTGGGTAGACGATTTGTGGTATTCTAAACTTGTATAGGTCTGATCAGTTACAGACGCACACACTGTACATTGGCATAGTGATGTCATTTTGGTCCTTGTCAAGAAATAAAGGACAACTACCCAACTATATGCATGTGTTTTGCAAATCATTACATAAATTTTAGTCTACAGGGCACATAATATGGTAAATAGAAGGCCAGACTTTGGAGCCATGAGGACCTGATTTAAGTCCTCCTTTTTTTTTTTTTAAATTAATTTTATAATTATAGAAATTTTTTGACAGTATATATGCATGAGTAATTTTAAAAATAACATTATCCCTTGTATTCATTTTTCCAAAATTTCCCCTCCCTCCCTGTACTCTCTCCCCTAGATGACAATCCCATACATTTTACATGTGTTACAGTATAACCTAGATACAATATATGAGTGTAAATCCAATTTTCTTATTGCACGTTAATATTGGATTCTGAAGGTATCCTGGGTAGATAGACAGTAGTGCTAACAGTTTACATTAAATTCCCAGTGTTCCTTCTCTGGATGTAGCTGTTTCTGTCCATCATTGATCAGCTGGAAGTGAGTTGGATCTTCTTTATGTTGAAGATATCCATTTCCATCAGAATACATCTTCATCCAACATTGAAGTATACAGCAATCTTCTGGTTCTATTCATTTCACTCAGCATCAGTTCATGCAAGTCTCTCTCAGCCTGTCTGTATTTGTCCTGCTGGTCATTTCTTACAGAGAAATAATATTCCATAACCTTCATATACCATAATTTACCCAACCATTCTCCAATTGATGGAATCCATTCATCTTCCAGTTTCTAGCCACTATGGAAAGGGCTCCCACAAACATTTTGGCACATACAGGTCCCTTTCCCCTCTTTAGCCCAGTAGTAGCCCTTCTAGATCAAAGGGTATGCACAGTTTGATAACTTTTTGGGCATAGTTCCAAATTGTTCTCCAGAATGGCTGGATTCTTTCACAACTCCACCAACAATGTATTAGTGTCCCAGTTTTCCCACATCCCCTCCAACATTAATCATTATTTGTTCCTGTCATCTTAGCCAATCTGACAAGTGTGTAGTGGTATCTCAGAGCTGTCTTAATTTGCATTTCTCTGATCAGTAGTGATTTGGAACACTCTTTCATATGAGTGGATATAGTTTCAATTTCATCATCTGAGAATTGTCTGTTCATATCCTTTGACCATTTATCAATTGGAGAATGGTTTGATTTCTTATAAATTAGGGTCAGTTCTCTATACATTTTGGAAATGAGACCTTTTTTCAGAACCTTTAACTTTAAAAATATTTTCCCAATTTGTTACTTCCCTTCTAATCTTGTTTGCATTAGTATCGTTTGTACAGAAACTTTTTAGTTTGATGTAATCAAAATCTTCTATTTTGTGATCAATAATGATCTCTAGTTCTCCTCTGGTCATAAATTCCTTCCTCCTCCACAGGTCTGAGAGGTAGACTATTCTCTGTTCCTCTAGTCTATTTATGATCTCATTCTTTATGCCTAAATCATGGACCCATTTTGATCTTATCTTGGTATATGGTGTTAAGTGTTGATCCATATCTGATTTCTGCCATACTAATTTCCAGTTTCCCCAACAGATTTTTTCAAATAATGAATTTTTATCCCAAAAGTTGGTATCTTTGGGTTTGTCAAACACTAGATTGCTATAGTTGTACCCTTTTTTGTCCTTTGTACCTAATTTGTTCTACTGATTGGTCTATTTTTTAGCCAATACCAAATGGTTTTGGTGACTGCTGCTTTATAATATAGCTTTAGATCAGGTACACCTAGACCACCTTCATCTGTATGTCCTCCTTCTGAAACATGCTATAATTGTGTGACCATGAATAAATCATCTATCATCTCAAAACTCCAGGCAAGTCTCTAAGCTAGGAGTTAGAAAGAAGAATAATTAATTTTCTATCTTATCTTTCTGAGCAAGACCAATTTAGGGGAGGAAAAAAAACAGAGCACCACCACCATTCCCATCTCCAAAATCATTAAGCAAAACAATTTTAAAAACAATGGTGGTGAATGATTGTATATCCAATCACATCTTTTCCTTATAACCAGAAGAACTGAATGCTACCTACATTAAGTTTATCAAAGCAGCATTAAAATGATCCATTGTATTTACTATGAGTTTTGTTGCTTTTTATATTAGGATCATATTTATTTCAAAGTATCTAATTTATTTAAACCATTTATATTGAACAGGGATTATTTATTTTTAAAATATTTTAATCTATCTGATTTTGGAACTTATACACCCACATACCCACACCATTTAATTTAAATTAGTTTCTTTTTCTGAGATTTTCTGAGATTTCTGAGGGTTATTTTAGGTTTTCTTTTTCTTGTTTTATTAATATTTTTGTAACTATTCATCTATTTTGTTTAAACTACCAATCTTGTTAGGATGTTGTCATCTATAAGTTTTGATCATTTCCTCTCTCTATTCATTATGATTTTGTCTCTTTTTTTTTTTTTTTAATTTTTGATCATTTTTATATTCATTCTCTTCTTTAAAAATAGTACTAAAATAGTACATACATCCACTCACAATTTATCAGATAGACCTAATTCTTTTGCTCATATCCTCCAGGGCAAGCTCTCTTCACCTCAAGCCTAGACTTTTGCAACAACTTGATGATAGGTCTCTCTCTACCTCAACCCTTTTCCCAATCTAGTCTATCCTTCATTCATCTGTCAGATTTTCTTAAAATACAGATCTGATCGAGTCACTCTCTGACCTTTTAAAATAGCCACCAGGATTACCTATGGTAACATCCTGTTTAGTTTTTAAAGCTTTTTTTAACCTGGTTCCTTCCTATATTTCCAGTCTTACTCCCTTCTATATTCCTTCCATATATTCTTCTTTCCAAAGACATTGATCTTCTTCCTGTTCCTTATGAAAAACATTCAATTTCCTCACTCCAGGCTTTTTACTCATTGTCCTCAATTTTTGAAATGTTTTCTCTTCATCATACTGTGTAGAAAAGGTAAAGAACTTACAGATCAAGCACAAATTGATCAGTGACTGTTAGCTAAATTAATTGAAGCTTAAGGCTTCAGGCTTGGCTTCTCCAGAATCATGTGATTTTAGATAAGGCCTGGACTACAATCCATTGTCCAAAGAAGATACATGGAGAGGAAGTTATACATCACCTTATCTACTACAATCCACTGACCAAATAGGAGAATAGAGACTTATGTGACCAATCACAACATATAGAGGGTGGGATTTTTGGGGTTCTTTGTCTGAAATGTATAAAAACTGTGAGCATTCTCAAGAGAGTGGCCCTCCTGCTGTGAGCTTAAGCTCACAGACCAGGGATGGGGTCCTCTTCTCGAGATTCTAATAAATAAATATGCTTTTTATGAGTGATCTCTGAGTAGTCAATTTAGATAGGTGTCTTCGTCCCAAACAATACCTCTTGGCCTCCTTCAGTATAAGTTAAAATCCAGCTCTCCTTCAACACTAAGGCCCTCTTCTTGAGATTACCTCCAATTTATCCTATACATATCTTGATTATGAATAGTTATTTGCATATTGTCTCCCCATTACAATGAGATTCTTGAGAGTAGTGACTGTTTTTGCCTTTCTTGGAGTTAGGAAGAACTGAATTAAAATCCACCTTAATGGTCTAAGTGTACCTGATCTAAAGCTATATTATATAGCAGCAGTCACCAAAACCATTTGGTATTGGCTAAGAAATAGACCGGTAGATCAGTGGAACAGATTAGATACAAAGGACAAAAAAGGGTACATCTATAGCAATCTAATCTTTGACAAACCCAAAGATTCCAACATTAGGGATAAAAATTCATTATTCGGAAAAAACTGTTGGGAAAACTGGAAATTAGTATGGCAGAAATTAGATATGGATCCACACTTAACACCATATACTAAGATAAGATCAAAATGGATCCATGATTTAGGCATAAAGAGGGAGATAATAAATAGATTAGAGGAACAGAGGATAATCTACCTCTCAGACTTGTGGAGGAGGAAGGAATTTATGACCAGAGGAGAACTAGAGATCATTATTGATCACAAAATAGAAGATTTTGATTACATCAAACTAAAAAGTTTCTGTACAAACAATACTAATGCAAACAAGATTAGAAGGGAAGTAACAAATTGGGAAAATATTTTTAAAAACAAAGGTTCTGACAAAGGTCTCATTTCCAAAATATATAGAGAACTGACCATAATTTATAAGAAACCGAACCATTCTCCAATTGATAAATGGTCAAAGGATATGAACAGACAATTCTCAGAGGAAGAAATTGAAACTATATCCACTCACATGAAAGAGTGTTCCAAATCACTACTGATCAGAGAAATGCAAATTAAGACCACTCTGAGATACCACTACACACCTGTCAGATTGGCTAAGATGACAGGAACAAATAATGACAAATGTTGGAGGGGATGTGGGGAAATTGGGACACTAATACATTGCTGGTGGAGTTGCGAAAGAATCCAGCCATTCTGGAGAGCAATCTGGAATTATGCCCAAAAAGTTATCAAACTGTGCATACCCTTTGACCCAGCAGCGCTACTACTGGGATTATATCCCAAAGAAATACTAAAGAGCGGAAAGAGTCATATATGTGCCAAAATGTTTGTGGCAGCCCTTTTTGTAGTAGCTAGAAACTGGAAGATGAATGGATGTCCATCAGTTGGAGAATGGTTGGGTAAATTGTGGTATATGAAGGTTATGGAATATTATTGCTCTGTAAGAAATGACCAGCAGGAGGAATACAGAGAGGCCTGGAGAGACTTAAATCAACTGATGCTGAGTGAAATGAGCAGAACCAGAAGATCACTGTACACTTCAACAACGATACTGTATGAGGATGTATTCTGATGGAAGTGGAAATCTTCAACATAAAGAAGATCCAACTCACTTCCAGTTGATCAATGATGGACAGAGGTAGCTACACCCAGAGAAGAAACACTGGGAAGTGAATGTAAATTGTTAGTACTAATATCTGTCTGCCCAGGTTGCATGTACCTTTGGATTCTAATGTTTATTGTGCAACAAGAAAATGATATTCACACACATGTATTGTACCTAGACTATATTGTAACACATGTAAAATGCATGGGATTGCCTGTCATTGGGGGGAGGGAGGGGGGGTAATTTGGAAAAATGAATACAAAAAAAAAAAACTTTAATGTAATCAAATAAATGTAATTTAATGTGATCAGAAAAAAAAAATCCACCTTAAGATAGTTAATAACTATCCCCAGGCAAATCACTTTACCCTGTCTGCCTCAGTTTCCTCATTTGTAAAATGAACTAGAGAAAGAAATGACAAACTACTCTAGTATCTTTGCCAAAAAACCTCCAAAATGGGGTCACACAGAGTTGGGCAACAAATATTAAGTTTGAAACTTGAAACTTCCTGCATGTTCTGTTAAAATTGTTCTGTTTTCCAGTTTTGATACAGGAAAGTTAAATTATCCTCTTGCCTTGCTGCTACGTAGGTCTTTTTTGCATTGAAGTTAACAGTTCCTTTAAATATTTAGCTGCAATTCCATTCTATATTAAATACTAATATCATTTTATCACCTTACTTTAAATCTGTCATAATGTTTGAACTGTGAGACTCTGAACTTAATCTTTCTACCCACATATAGTCTAGAAAGGTAGGTTATTCAGATTATTACTACCTACATTTTCCCTTCAGGATTCTAGGGGTACTTCCAGTTAGAATCAATTAACTGTTAGAAATGATTACTGAAAAGTGATAAAACACAAAGTACAAAAATGCACACACCCCTCTCTCTAACTTGGTTCCTGGGAAGATTCAATTCAATGTTATAGAAGTAGTTTTAAACATTCATTCCACTACTGAGTTTACTTCTGAGTGTGACATAAGGTTTGTTATTGCCTTGCTTGAAGGACATTGTATCTCGGCTGCAAGATTGATCTATTGCTGAACTAGGTCAAGCATGTCACTCTACAGATTCAGTTACTAGACTTCTTCTCAGATTTGATTACTAGATTCTCACAAAGCCTTTTCCCAAAGGAAAAAAGGCACAAAGAGGAGGTAGCCTCATTCAGAGGCTTGTCTAGGAGATCATATTCTCACTGACCCTCTAGAGCTCCAAGAATCATCCTTTCCATTAAGTGGTGAGTAATCCTCAGGAGTAGGGACTATCTTTTGCTTCTTTGTATCTCCAGAGTTTAGTACAATGCCCAGCCCATAGTAAACACTTAATAAATACTTACTGATTGATTGACTTCCACTTCAATCCTAGAGGAATAAAAGAAATCAAATGTCTTCATTGCAGTCTTTGTGTACATTTTTAGCCTACCAGTTATGGTAGTAAAAAACACTTTTAGCAACCAGTTAAAGGGATTTTCTTCATTATGTAGTGAACAGACAAGAAATATTCATAGCATACCTATCTATGCATGGTCTGAATCCAGGAGCAGGGACCCTCCATTACATGTCATTACTCACTTTTAGGACTAATTCCACTAAACTCTCTCATGTGGATTAGTAACAGGCTGAATCTACTGCTCATATTATCCAGGGCTGGACCTCATTAACCAATTCCACTTATTTCTGCATGATTTCTCTTTGTCTCTTTTTCTCTCCACTTTATCTCTTTCAATAAAAGTTCTTCTTTCAATACGGCAAAAGCTTAAGCTAAATCTAGCCTCTTCCTTGAAAATATTTGGAAGGCTTACAGTAAACCTAAAAGATTTAGTTCTGCTAGATAGACAATTTAGGGTATCAAAATAATTTCCCTCAGTTTTTAATATATTCCATATCTTTTCATTTCTTGTCTGGATTAGAATTTAAGTATAATTCAAATTGATGAGGAGCTTTTGCTTAGTTTTATTTCTGGGTTTTTTGTTTTTGTTTTTGTTGCTATTTGGTTTCTTCTAGGTTACTTGAAATATACTCTACATTTCTGAGTTAGTTGAATTTGAAGCTCATTTCTGTTGGAATTCTGTGTTTTCTGTTAAATTTCTAACCATCCTCTGGAAATTTTATTGTACATTTCCTTGAAATGTGACTTTTGGGGCAGCTAGGTGGCACAGTGGATAGAGCACCAGCCCCGAATTCAGGAGAACCTGAGTTCAAATTTGATCTCAGACTCTTAACACTTCCTAGCTGTGTGACCCTGGGCAAGTCACTTAACCCCAGCCTCAGGGAAAAAAAGAAATGTGAATTTCAAATTTTTCTTTCTTGTGGCTTCCAAATTCTTTGTTTCTTGATTTTAACCTGGACTATTGCAATATTGCTGGTCATCTGCCTGCTTCAAGTCTCTTCTCACTTCAATCCATATTACATTCAGCCACCAAAGTGAATTTTTTAAAGTGCCACTTTGACCATTGTCATTCTCCTAATAATAAACTATAGTGGCTTCTTATTAGCTCAGAATCAAATGCAAAATGCTGTGTTTGTTATTTAAAGCCTGTTATGATTTAATTTTCTCCTATTTTTTCAATCTTCTAACACCTTGTTCCCTGCTATTTACTCTCTATTCATTAACACTTCCCTCCTGGCTGTTCCACAAACATGACTCTCCATCTCTTAGCTCTGGACATTTTTTTGGCTGTCCCCTTTGCCTGGAAAGTTCTCCCTTCTCATCTAAGATCCAATAGGATCATTCTATTATTCATAATTTCTCTTGTTAAAGATCACTGTTGAATTTTCCAGACTGTTGAGTTTCCTTATTCAAGTATCATTGTTGTTCATTCATTCATTTAAATTCCATTCTTAAAGATGTCAAAAATTCCTGAATTTCTCCTATTGAGCCTATTAGCCATTTGTTATTATAGATCCATTTTTACTTTTAGGATATTTTTCTTTTTGTGTTGTTCTATAGTTTCTTTTACCCCATGTTGTTGTTGTTCAGTTGTTTCAATTGTACCTGACTTTCCATGATCCCATTTGGGGTTTTCCTGGGAGAGATACTACAGTGATTTGTCATTTCTTCCTCCAGTTCATTTTCTAGATTTGGAAACTGAGGTAAACAGAGTTAAGTGACTTGCTCAGGATCATTCAGCTAGTAAGTATCTGAGGTTGAATTTGAACTCAGAAAGAGGAGTCTTCCTGACTCCCGGCCCTGTGTTCTATGCTCTATGGCACTACCTATTTGTCCAATATTTATTGTGTTAGAATCTTTTTGCTTACTCATGTCTGACTTTCTTTCATGATTTTCCTTCTCTCTGAGATACTACTTTTCCTTGTGGGAATTTTTATTTTTTTACTTTGATGTCTTTCTTGCTGTTCCTGAATTGATGGAAGGGAACTAGATTCAAACATGACAATTTACTTTGTCACCTTGCATCTCCTCCAATTAAATTAAATATTGTTTGAAATAACCTGGGACTTTGAAATGGTTTTCACTATAGAAAAGTTTTGGTTGACATGTAACTACCCCCATTATAAAAAGTCTTGGCAGACCATAGGTTTACTTATAAAGAGAGTGAAACTAGAGGAGTTTATGAGCTGAAAGTGACATTGAGGTATTATTTAGTCCAACTCCATCATTTCAAAGGGGAGAAAACTGAAGCAGAGGGAAATGATTTGCCCAAAATCGTTCAATTAATTAGTATTAAAGCAAGAATCAGAACTCAGATTCCCTAACTCCCAGGCCAAAGGCCTTTCTATTATAGTACCAAATCATAATGATGTCTTTCCATTCAGAACAATATATTGTGTTCTCTCACTGTAGCTTTGAAAGCCTAAAAAAGTAGGATTATCTCCTTGACAAACTTGCTCTAACATGATTCTACTGTATTTGATGTAAGGGGATTTCATCTTTAATAGTTGGACATACCAGTCAGTATCTTCCTAGAATTATAAGAAAACACTGTAGGTGAGTAATTGCTAACAGCTGTCAAGTTATTATTGAGGTCTCTGAATACTTGTATTGGGGAGGGGGGAATGTTTCAGAAAGTCCTAGAGGAACTACAAAGAAGTCTTATGATTCATCCTGAGTTTCTTACCCTTTCTCCACCTCCATCTCTCTAACCCAGAAAACCAAATAACATTCCTAAGACTAGCAGGGAGGCTCAGCATGTTGCTCTTCCTGAAAGATGGCTCTCTTCCAAACAGGATGATGTCAGTAAGCAATTTCTCCTGTTTACTTCTTGCTCTTAAGTTAATTTTTATTTTTTGTTCTTTGGCTTACTTTCCCAACTCTTTTCCCTAAGAAACTATAGATATTTCTGTGTCTCTTTCCAATGAACACTATAATTACTTGCCAAACTTCCTCCCTTTTCCCTTCTGATAGCTATACTTTAGAACAGGTAAGATAAATAGGTAGGAAGAATTATTTAAGCTCATCTGTCCCAATCTTCCTTTACTCCCATTGACTAAGCTGTGCTCTGGGGGGCTTACTTGTTCCTCCCTCCTCATTGTGCTGATTCTCCTCTTTTTCAGGAGTCCAAATCTCAGGTCACAGCTATCAGTGCCTCCAAGGAGAAGCAGTCTATTCCAATCTTCTAAAAACTGTGGTTCTCAACCCCACATGAAGTTTTGTAACTGAATGTGGAGGTTGCAAAATTATAGCTTGTTATCAGTAAATGTTTAATTTGCATACCTATTTTATATACCTATATTACTGGGATCATGAAATTTCTCAGGTAAAAAGGGGTTAAGAGTGGAAAAATTTTAAGAAACCTTGATTTAAACTACCCAAGTGAACATACATATCTTTACAATATACCTTACAATATGAAAATATTCACAGCAATAATTTGGAGAGGAGTAAAGAATTGAAATTCAAGTGGGTACTCATCAATTAAGAAATAGTTGAAAAGATGAATATGTGAATAGAATAGTATATTGTTTTGCAAAAAGAAATGATAAATGAGGAATTCAAGGAAATATGGAAATATATGTATGAAGGAATGTAGAGTGAAATAAACAGAATCTAAAGAACAATGTATACGATGTAAATGAAAATATTACTAAAAGAAAGACAAAGTCTGAGCAACTGAAAAACTATTAAGGTTTTTAGAGAACCGGTATGAAATATATCTCTCTCCTTTAGGCAAATGAGGAGAAGACTACTAAGAAGAGGTGGCCACTGTTATCATTCAATTGTTTTTCAGTTGTGTCTGACTCTTCATGACCCTATTTTGAGGTTTTCTTGGCAAAGAGACTGGAGTGGTTTGGCATTTCCTTCTCCAGCTCATTTTACTGATGAGGAACTGAGGCAAACCAGGGTTAAGTGATTTACTTATCCAGAGTCACATAGCTACTAATTGTCTGAAGCCAGAATTAAACTCAGAGAGCTGAGCTTCCTAACTCCAGGTCTGGTATTTTATTCACTGGCTACCTAGATGCCCTAGCTGTGACTGCTATCAGGTATATTTGTTGACCTATTTTTGTTAGAAGAAAAAGTTTAATTTAGAGAAGGATATTCTAGAAGCAGCCATAAATAAAATTTTTTTTTTAAAGTTTTGACTAATCAGGAAATGTTTTACATGATCCCACATATATATTTCATATCAAATTGCTTACTATCTTAGGAAAGGAGAAGATAGAGGAAGAGAATTTGGAAGTTCAAATTTTTTAAAAAGTTGTGTCACAAATTGTCTTTACATGTAATTGGGGAAAAAAACAAAGTTGTGTTTACAATTTAGGCTTTTTTTTCACCTTTCCAAATGTTAAGGCTTATGTATTTATTTTTCATCAGAGAAATACCAGCTGTGACACTGAAAACCAGTGTCAGGGTCAAGAAGATCTGGATTCAAGTTCAGCTTTGTGTCATATACTGGTTATAGAAATCTGGATTATCTTTAAATAAACCTTTGGTGGTGCAATCATTTCCCTAAGATTACAAATTGGAGAAGAGTTATCTATGTGCATTGATAGAGCTCCTGTTCCTATATAAAGGCTATCCTGAAATCCTTCCCTCTTCCCCAATCAGATGACAACAATGAAATCATATGCTATACTCCAAATGAAAAATGTCACAGGAAGCTATGACAATCCTATCTTATTCTTCCACTGTTTTCCTGAAAAGTTGAAGATGCTTTGAAACTTCAGATAAATTACTTATTCTCTGATCAGAATGCCTTAATTATATTATTAGCTAAACTGGTGGTAGACTTACCTGGGTAGACTTGCAACTTTATCACAAAATCAGTGAAAGACCGAGATAAAGGTGAGAAATAAGAGGAAGACAGAGATAGTTGGTTATATCATTATAATAGATTATCAAAGGCAAAATTTGGAGTAATAGGCAACCACCTGTTTACAGTGTGCTTCGTATAACTTCTTATAAATTCTTCCATTTGGGGCAGCTAGCTGGCACAATGGGCAGAACACTGGCCCTGGATGCAGAGACTTTAGTTCTAATTTGGCCTCAGACACTTACTAGCTGGGTGATCATGAGCAAGTCACTTATCCTCTATTGTTGCTCCTCCCCCCCAATAAAAAATAAATCTAACCATTTTTCATATCATTGAAATTCTATTCTGCATGGAACATTGGTATTCCTTTTGTAATAAGTCTCATGTTTTACATGGGAACCTGGAAGCCTACATGGATAGTAATACAAGTCCTGAGTATGCAATGATAGATGAAAATAGCTCAGAGGTGGAACTAGGGATAAGCAAGTTCAACTCAAGTACATAATAGTCTCTTAAAGGGCTACTAGGTGGTATAGAGGATAAAGTATCCCTTCTTCTCAGTCAAGAAGACTCATCTTTTTTAGTTTAAATCTAACTTTAGACATTCACTAGCTGTGTGATCCTGGAAAAGTCATTTAACCCTATTGGCCTCAGTTTCATCATTTGCAAAAAGATTCTCCATGTTGGTGGAGATTGATTATTCAAAGCTCCAAGCCTGTGTGAGGGACATAATTGGTACCATTTTTGGAGAAGAAAGATCTTGGTATTTTGGCTTTTAACTATCAAGAGAAGAAATGTGATTCCAGATTCTCTTCAGCTTCCTAAAGACAGATGAAGACTCTAAGAAAAAGCTAACATGAATAAGAACCAGCTCCTCAATCATGTCCCTATACTACATTAGAGATTTTGAGGAATTTACATCTGGGTGAGATTTCTAAGTTTCTCTCTTGGTTGATTTGAGATATTTTGCTCCCAATGGAAACTTCATTCACTCTGTGTATCAGATTTTGGAATATATTTTCATCCGAACTTTTCCATCAATCTCTGCTACCCTACTCAACCAGTTTTCCCTTATGGGGAAGAAAGAAGTGATGGAAAAAAGGAAGGAAGGAAGAAAGGAAGGATGGAAGAAAAGAAAGAAAGAAAGATGGAAGGAAGGAAGGAAAGAAAGGAAAGGAAAGAAAGGAAGGAAGAGAAAGGAGAAGGGGGGGAGGAAAAAAAATCAAGCAGTTCAGTAAAAACCAACCAGTAAGGGGCAGCTAGGTAGTACAGTGGATAGAGCACTTTGGATAGATCCTGAAGTCAGGAGGATCTGAGGACAAATGTGGTCTCAGACATTTAACATTTCCTAGCTGTGTGACTCTGGGCAAGTCACTTGAGTGCAATTGCCTCAAGAAAAAAACAACAAACAAACAACCAGTACACTGTCAGTGTAACATTCCACACCCTCAACTCTCCAATCACAGGGATAGATATATTTTTTCCAATTCCAGTTTGGTTATGATGATTATATAGTGTTCAGTTTTATTTTGTTTTGTTTTCTATCTATATTGTTATAGTCATTCAGTAAATTGTCTTGGTTCTTTTTTCTTTTCTCTACATTTCTACATTTCCTATAAGTTTATCCATGTTTCTCTAAATTCTTCATATTAGTCATTTCTTAGAGTCCTATTATATTTTACCATATTTACATGTTATAATTTGTTAATAGAGGGATACCTACTTTGTGTATAGTTATTTGTAGCTACAAAAATATCACAATTATTTTGTTGTCTATTAAGTCTTTCTTTTAAAAAAATTCATTCTCTTTCTTGTGAAGAGCAAGGGGATATCCAGGCCAAAAGGTATGGACAGTTTAGTCACTTTCATAGCATAATTCCATATTGCTTTGAAGAATGGTTGTGCTAATTCAGAGCTCTGCCACATCTCCTTCAACATTTTTGTCATCTTATTCAATTTGCAAGCTGTGGTAAAACCTAAGAGCTGTTTTGTACTCCCTGAAAGTAAGAGCCATTTTATTTAAAATCTTTAGTATATAAAACGTCAAGTTCTTAATGTTTTTTTTTTTCCCCCCCTGAGGCTGGGGTTAAGTGACTTGCCCAGGATCACACAGCTAGGAAGTGTTAAGTGTCTGAGACCAGATTTGAACTCAGGTCCTCCTAAATTCAAGGCTGGTGCTCTATCCACTGCACCACCTAGCTGCCCCTCTTAATGCTTTAAAATGAATGAATGAAGGACTTTATAATTTTTAAAGTATCATATGACCTAGGATATACTATAAGATATTTAATATATATGGGAATGCTTGCCATCTAGGGGAGGAGGGGGTGGAGAGAAGGAGGGAAAAAACTCGGAACAGAAGGGAGTACAAGGGATAATGTTGTAAAAAAAAATTTTACCTATGCATATGTACTGTCAAAGAAAATGTTATAATTATAAAAATTAATAAAAAACAAAATAAAAAAATAGTTGTAACACACACACACACAAAAGCATCATATGGATCAGAGGTAGCTAGATGGTATAGTGGATAGAATGGTGGGCTTGAAGTCAGGAAAATATGAGTTAAAATCTAGATGTATGACCCTGAGCAAGTCATTTAACTTATACCTACCTCAATTTACTCAACTGTAAAATGTGGATAAGTGCACCAACCTCCTAGTATTGTTGAGAGGATCAAATGAGATAATAATTGCAAAGAGTACATAGTACAGTGTCTGGCACAAAGCAGGTGCTTAATAAATACTTGTTATCTCTAGATATAAATTACTATTTATTTTCTCTAACACTTAATCCAATGAACTTTTCATTCGTTATTATTGATAATAACTATTGATAATAATAGTGACTAAATAATACCATTCAATTACCTTGTCAGGTCCTACCCATATCCAACAACTTTTTGTGTTTCTTTCCCGATAGGAAAAGAACAGTGTCTGAATACCAGTTTATGCACGACAAAGGGAAGACCGTGCAGGCCTTGAAAAGATTAATGTGGTTATACAATATCATGAGTGGGGTACATTTTGCCAATAGCAGAGCTCCTTCCTACTTAAAGAGTCCGTGGAGACTACAGAAGCGTCTGCTCCATCCCCATCTATACAGAAATGCAAGTAGGGTGAACACTTATAATCTGGCAAAACAAATATTGATTAGCCTGATGATTGATGTCCATCCTACAAAACTACAAAATCTGTTAGGACAGAAGTGATTTCTTATCCAAGTTTTGTACCTAGAATAGTGTTCTGTTTATAGGAATTGATTAAAAAAAATGCTGGTTGAATGAGTGCAATTGAATGATGATAGAGCATATGTTTCCCACTTTTTAAAAAAAGCTTTTTATTTTCAAAATATATGCATAGTTTTCAACATTCACCCTTGCAAAACCTTGTGTTCCAAATTTTTTCTCCCTCCCTTCTCCCACTCCCTGCCCTGTACAGCAAGTAATCTAATATATATTAAACATGTGCAATTTTTCTAATACATATTTCTGTCCTAAATCATTCTTTCTAGGTTCAAGTCGATCTGGCAAATCAGTCCAGGACTTGAACAACTGTTGTTTTTTTTTTTGTTTGTTTTTTAAATTAATTTTATAATTATACATTTTTTGACAGTATATATGCATGAATAATTTTTTTTATAACATTATCCCTTATATTCATTTTTCCAGATTTTCCCCTTCCTCCCTCTACTCCCTCCCCTAGATGACAGGTAATCTCATACATTTTACATGTGTTACAGTATAACCTAGATACAATATATGTGTGTAAATCCAATTTTCTTGTTGCACGTTAAGTATTAGATTCCGATGGTATAAGTAACCTGGGTAGATAGACAGTAGTGCTAACAATTTACATTCACTTCCCAGTGTTCCTTCTCTGGGTGTAGTTGTTTCTGTCCATCATTGATCAGCTGGAAGTGAATTGGATCTTCTTTATACAACTGCTCTTTTTTGATGTTTGATGTTGAACTCTTGAAACTAGTCAACTCTGACTGAGGACCTGAAACTTCTGAACACCTCAATCTCACAAAATTGCTTCCAAAACTGAACACACTTAACCTGGGATTGCTGTTCAATGATCTATAGTCAGGAAAGGAAACACAAAAGGGAAAAGTCAGTCCAGAACTCCAAAACAATCTTCAGGTTGCATAATTGAATGACAAATCTGGCTGCTCATATGAGAAGAGTTGCAATGCTATGGGAGGAAGGAGAAGTATGGTCTCTCTTCTAATTCCTCATAGGAGCATTACTTTCCAGGTCAAAAGAAGGAGAGAAACAAAGTTATAGGCACTCCCTTTTAAAATTTAAGTCTTTACATGAATTGATGCAAAATCAAATGAGCAGAACCAGAAGATCATTGTACACAATAACACAAAATTGTATGCTGCTGTACTGTGAAGAACTTAGTTTTTCTCATCAATACAATGATCCAAAACAATTCTGAAGAATTTACAATGAAAGATTGTTTATTTAAAGAGAAAGAACTGTTAGAGCTTGAATACAGCTCAAAATATATATTTTTCTTTATTTTTGTGGGGTTTTTTTGTTGTTTTGTTTTTTGGTGATGATGGGGTGGTGCTGTTTTCTTTCACAGCATAACTTACATGGAATTGTTTTGCATGACTATACAACTATAACATGTCAAATTGCTTGCCTTCTCAATTGGGGTTGGAGGGTGGAAAGGAAGGGAGAGAATTTTGGAACTCAAAATTTGAAAAATAACACATTAAAATTGTTTTTACGTATAATTGAGGGAATAATAAATCATTAAATTAAAAGTTAAGTCCTTCTTAGAGGTCAATAAGGACATTAATTCCCTAAGCTTTGTCAGACCAGAATCAATCAGGAATTTCATCATCCCCAAATAACTGAGTATTGAGCTAACAGGCAGGATAGTTATATTCATACTCTCAGCACCTTTTTCAAACCTTGCTTTCAAACCTCTACCTGATCTTCATCTTCAACTTTTCATCCCCCTCCCCCAGAACTTTGTATTCTGCTCTGGAATCTCTGGCTCTAATAGATGGGTTTTTGTGGTACTTTGCCTAAAATTAGGCCCCTTGTTATTTCCTGGCCACCATTTCCAAACTTTGTCACATTATGTATCCTTTTTGTGTTGTCTTCTCCTAGTAAGATCAAAGTTCCTTAAGGATAGAGAGAATCTTGCTTGCTTGATTTTGGATCATCAGAGCTTGGCAAACCTGCCTGATATCAAGTGTTCTTTCTATCTACCTACCTATCTAATTATCTATGTATCTGACATATAGCATATAGTAGGGACCTAATAAATATTGTTGATTGTGTTACCCAAAGCTTGGATTAGATGAAGGAAAATAGTTAAAGAGAGAACCAAAATGGGGTAATGTGAAAAACAAGAGAATTATGTAATTGGAGGAAATGTTTTGTCATAGAGAATTGCAATGGGATGGAATGTTGGGTATAATATTCCAAGGTGCTCTCACCTATGCATAATAAGTTAGCTTTTCTTCAAAAGGTATTGAAACTGTTCTTAAATTTATCTATCTCTGGGAACTAAGATTTTTGGTTATTAACTTAGCTTCCTAGTCACTTGGATACAGTCCAGGAGATAAAGGGCTAGAGATCCTTTAGATCTCTGATAGCAAACTGGCTTCTTAATCACAGGAGGATTGTGCTCAACTGAATCAAGTCTGTGTCTTATAACAATCTGTCAATAAACATTTCTTAAGTGTTTCTATGCAGCAAACACTGTGCTTAGCCTCGGGGACACAAAGCAAGGTAAAAGATAACCTGGACTGTGAATCATTATGTCTATTTTGGAAAACAACTTAGAGTAATGTAAAGAAAGTGATTAAAATATCCATTATCTTTTGACCAAGAGACTCCAATACTGGGTATATACCCCAAGGAGGCCATAGATAAGAAAGTCCCCATAGACACCAAAATATCTACTGTAGTACTTTTTGTGATGGCAAAAAATTAGAAATAATATAGATTCCTATAGAAGGAGAAATGGCTAAACAAATTGTGGTATTATGAGTATAAGGGAATAGTATGGAATATTACTATGCTATATGTATGTGATGAATACAGAGAAATGTGGACAGACCTATATGAACTGATATAAGAATGAAGCATATAAGAAAAAATATACAAAGTAACTTTTTATTGTCATTCAATCATTTCTCAGTTGTGTCCAACTCTATGCATTTGAGATTGTAAGATTTTCTTGGCAGAGATGCTAGAGTGGTTTGCAGTTTCCTTCTCCAGCTCACATTGCCTTAGAAAACCAAGGCAAACAGGTTGAAGTGAACAGGTTGAAGGGTTATACTGCTAGTAAGTGTTTGAGACCAGATTTGCATTCAGGAAGTTGAGTTTTCCTGAACACAGGCCACTCTAAATCCACTACCACAAACAGAACCACCACATTCATACAATCAAAAGTGAATGTTGCAAAATTACAAAAAATAAACATGGCTCCAAAGAAAATGAAAAGATACTTCCATCCTACTCCTTTGCAGAGATAGACAATCCATGAGTGTGACACAATATATATATTTTCAAACTTTCTTGCTGATTTAAAAAAAAATATATTGTTATAATGGGTCCCTTTTTGAGAGGGGAGGGAGGAAGGATACTGGGGAAATTTTCAGTGACATTGTTATTCCATAGTTTCCTTTAATTGTTCTGCTTCAGTTTTCCTGAATTGTTCTGCCTCAGTTTCCCTGAATTGTTCTGCCTTAATCCCCCTAGTTGCAACCCCCATCTTCCTGACTATTAGAACTGATATAAATTAGAACAGAGCTAACTATCTCTGACCATTAGCATTCCATAAAGCCATAAATTGTAGATAGGTTATTTAGAGATAAGTATGAATATCTTCTATTTCAGACATCCTGGCTCCTAGGTCCTCCTAAGTTATCAAATTTATGGTCCTTACCCCTAATCTGTCAGAATTGAATTTATGGTCCATTCCTGAAAAGTTCCCGCTCACTAGTGCACTTCTGCCTCCTCCCCCCCCTCTTGTCTCTCCTTATCATTGAAGTCCTATAAAAATCCCTGGAATTCTTCACTCATTGCTGGATTCTTTGAGACTTATTCAGCGCTGGGGGCAACATGGATCCTGTTTTACCCCCAGCACAATCTCTCCCTCTCAAATAAAATCTCTATCTTGCTTCAGTTTTTCCTGCATTACAACATAAAAACAAAAACAAAAAACAAAAACAAAAACAAAAAATCCAACCAACCAACCAATAATATCCTTATTAAAAAAAAAAAATCTGGACCTGAAATTTCACTGGTATAGAGAACACATGAAGAATCTCTTTTACTCATGTACATCAGCAACTCCTCTATTGTTGGGTGAGGGTACTGAGAGGACAAATGACTTGCTAAGAGTCAAGTTACTTCAACAATCTAATGACAAATATTTAGGTCCCTGATGGATGTCTCTAAGGTCCCTTCCAGCTAAGAGATCATGATTTTATGATGTCTCAAGACTACCTAAGCAGACAGGAAAATGAATAAGGAATTTCATTTGTTTTAGATAAATGTGGATGGAAAGATGTGGGGCCAAGGCCACTTTCAGACTCCCTTGAATATCCAATTTAGACTGTAAAGAGGGCAACACTACCATATGGTCAAATTTGATTTACAGGAAAGAATTTTGGAGTCATTGTTTAAGAGTTCAGATTGATCTGCAGCTGGCAAAAATTGCTATTAAGTACAAGTGGAAGGATATACAAAAATAACAAACATTTTCTCCTCATAATTTCTGGTTATTGCTCCTCAAGAAAGGCATAACAGAGAGCAGGAGGGAATGCAGAACCAAATGAGAATCACTTTTGAGAAGAGAGTTAAATTTCATGTGATGTGACAACTCCCTACCTCCTCCTTCCCCTTTTAAGAGGATTAGGAAAGATGAAGGCTGCAGGACCAAATGAGAAATCACTGAAGGAATTAAATTTCATGGATGTGACAACTCCCTGCCTCTTCCTTCCCCCATTTAGGAGTGCTAGGAAAGATGAAGACTGTAAAAAGAGTTTAGAAGATGACAAAATCACTGAGATCTCAAGAAATGCTGGAATATTAGAACTAATCTTGTTCCTTCCTTTCCCCTCCCCCAAAATTTGTAGACTAATAAAAGGAAGTCTTTACTTCCTCTAGCAGGGGGCAAATTCAGGGAACTCTACCCAACAGAGGTCACACTGGTTAAGTCTTCAGATGCATAGGGAGAAAGTAAAGGCCTTCACCATAAAATGGGTCACTTTAGAGCTAAAAGGGCCCTTTGGACTATCTACTTCTTTCCTTTCCTAATTAGTCCTATTTTGTGATTTTGGTGGTGTGGGGCTGAAGCAGCAAACAGCATGTAAGCCACAAAGTCTGAAATATTCCAGTTGTGCTAAACCAAATTAAAATGCACCTGGGGAGAATTTAGCAAAATAAATAAAAATATAATAGAATGTAGATAATGTCAGTTTTCTAAGCCAGTAGGGACCCTTAAGTGGTTGAATTTGAGCCTACACCTGTTCCCTTGAAGAAAAAGCTTCCCAAGAGTAATGATATTACAGCTTTGGGGCTTATTACGTTAAACATAAGTGTCTGTAGGAAAAAAAAAGAGAGATTAAGTGACTTCCCCACATCACAGAACTAGTATGGGGTGGAGGTGGGACCGAAACCCCTGGCTTCTTGTTCCTCAAGTCAGCTGTTCACTTACTAGGCCATGCTGTCCCTCACATTACAGAGCAAAGAAGGGGATCTTTCCAATGTGAGGTCAGCCATGTGATAGGATAGCGAGTTGGGCCAGAGACAGTAAGACCTAATCTTGACTCAGATAATCTTAAACGAATCATTTGTTTGTCTCAGTCTCCTCAATTGCAGACAGGGATATTAATAGCACCCAGCTCCCAGGGTTGTGTGAAAATGAGATACTATTTGTTTAGTATTTAGCAGAGTAGTTGGCACATAAGCTCGATATGTTAGCCCTTTCCTTTGACACTTTGATGCACCGTCACCTTGGAGCAGAGCCTGATCACTTCATTCTTGGCGGTGCAATGGCCTTTTGGTTGGTCTTTCCACCTCCAGTCTTCCCTGGGTATCTTCTCCATTAGAATGTAAACTCCATGAGGGAGGGCCTGCCTCTTTGTATTCACTCAGCACAAAGCCACGTGACCTTTACTTTGTGGCTCAGTCCCCGCTCCCGATTTAAGACCCCAGGACCAAGCTCTTTTATCTTCCTCGAGCTCTCCCGCCAGAACTGTCCCAGTCTGAGGTTCGGGTTTCTCATCTTCTGCCACTCCCCTCCCCGTTTTGCCTCCAATCTTCCCCCACATCAGGGTCTTTTCAATTAAGTCCCAATTCTTGTTTTGTGACATTTCTTAGTCGTTTCAGCCGTACTGGACTTTTCGGACACCATTCGGCGTTTTCTCGGCGGAGAAACTGTAACGGATTTGCCATTTCCTTCTCCGGTTCATTTTACAGATGAGGAAACTGAATAAATTGTTCCCTCTCTCCCTGGTCCCACGCCAGTCAATCATCTCAATGGCCAAAGTGGTTTTTCTGGAGCGCAGGTGTGACCATGGCTTCCCTCCATCCCAGTTCGATGTCCCTCAGTAGTTCCCCGCCACCTCCAAGAAGAATCCCTCATAACCCGGCTCCTTCCCTCCGACACCTTCTCCCCTCTCCCTCTAACATTTCCCTTCCGCTCGGTGACGCCGGCCTCCCGGTTCGGTTACACTAGCTGTCCCGCTCCGGGCTCCTCAAACCTAAAGCGCCGCCTGGAGCCGAAGGCGCATTCCGAGCGCCCTCCCACCCGGTCATTTCCCCAATATTTGTCAGTACGTAGTAGTTCACTACTGTCTCCTCCTGGGGAACGGAAGCTCCTCACAGGGCAGGAGCGACGTTTCTGCTCCACTTTTAACCTTCAAAGGTTTAACCCGCCCGCAAAGAAGCCGCTGGGCGCTTTAATACAGGATGGCCCGGAGGGCGGGGCCGGAGATAGAAATCAAGCTTCCTGTTTCCTAATTCAGCGCCCTTTCCGCAGTTTAGGCTGCCACGGCGGGTCGGGGAGCGCTTCAGGAAGAAGGGGAACTCGTTAAATTTACGCATACAAGTGCGGCTCAGTGCGACCCGAGCACTACAAACCAGTGAGGTGGAAGGACCCCACATTACTACCACGTGCAGATGTGTAGCCTAAGCCACAACCTCTTCCAGGAACGTTCTATCACCCCGCCTGCGTCCGGAGGACGAGCTCGCGGAGGCGGAGCCGCGCATGCGCATCCCGTCCTCGGGGGGCCCTCTCCGCCCTCTCCATATCTCACTCTGTCTGTTCTCCGAGTCGGAGGCGCAGTCGCCGCACCCGGGGAAGGAGTCTTGGACCTTCTCCGCCGCCGTCTTTTTCCGGCAGTTAGAGGCGCTTCCTGTTGTCTTCGCCTTCCCCAATAGCTTCTTTCCCCCTTCTCCGAAGCACCTCCCCGAACAGCCGACGAGAGGCTCCTCCCCTCTTCCGGCAGGCTGGACGCCGCCGGGGGTCTCGGCCTGACAACGAAGCCAGCTGGGAGGGACCGGCGCCGGGGCTCGGTGCTGCGGCCCGGCGGTCTCTGGTGAGCGGCTTCGTCCTCGTCACCCGCCCCGCCTCCCAGACCTCCGTCTCTCCAAGCCCCGCGCCCTCCTCCTCCAGCTCCGTCCCCTTCCAGGTCCACCTCCGCCTCCCCTTCTCCCAGCCCGCTCGCTTCCCTCCGACCTCTGGCCGCTTTCAAGCGACCCCCGACCCTCTCCTCTGCCCTTCCCCTTCCCCCTCTCCGTTCCTCACCCACCGTCACTTCCCTCCCTCCCAGCCCGCTCTCTCCCACTCCCTTCTTTGTCCCTTCCCAAACCAGTCCTGCCTTCCTCTTGTCCCATCCCTGCCCCTTTCCAAACCCTCCTTTAACCTGCCCTTGTCCCGATGCTGCCCGATCCCTCTCCCCCGCCCTCTGTGTCCCCTTCCAGACCTGCCCCGTCCTCCGCTTCCCCCCCCCCCTTTCTAAGCCCATCCTCAGCCTCTCCCCTCCTAGCGCACTGCGCCCCTCCTCAGCGCGGCGCCTTCCGTCTTCAGGGCTTCCTCCGCTTCCACCTGCCGCCGAAGCTTCCCCCTCGCACCTTGCGCCCGCTCGCTGAACTGGGTCTGCTCTAACTTCTGTCCCTCTCCTCCCCCAGCCTTCCTCTGCGCCTTTCGAGCTCCCTAACTAGTCTCCAAACCTCTTCTTTCTCCTGCCTTCCCTCACCGGCCTCCCGCCCCCCCTCCCCCCAACAGATAACTCCCGCTCCCAGCCTTCCCTTTTCCCAGTCCTTGTCAAACTTTCCTCTTGCTTCCCCTCCCAAACCGCTTCCTAAGGGCAAGTGCCTGGTCCCTCCTCCTAGAACTGCCCATTCTGAGCCCTTCCTCCCCCTCCTGATCCCAGAACCGTGCCCTTTCCCAGAATTTCTCCCACGTACCCCGTTCTCCGCCCCAACAACTGCTCCCACCTCTGAGGGAGCACTATCCTTCTCCTCTCCAGTCCCTCTCCCACTAATTCTCCAACCCCTCCTAAAAGTGCTGCCCCTCCTCTCACCTTCCACACACACCTTCCTTCTTATCCCGAGTTTTTCATTTAGTCTCCCCTCCTAATCTTCCTCTTCTGAACAACCCCGTAATTTCTTTTGAATTCTCCTTTCTCTTCCTCTAATCCCTGTATCAGATAAGCTCTTGAGATCTCTCCTCTTTGCTCCGTCCCTGACCCTTCTGCCCCCCTGCAAACCCTCCGACTGCTTCCCGTTCCTACGCCCTCCTGGCAGAGTAACTTCTTTGTTGTCCCCTCAGCCACCGGAGGCCTCTTCACCCCGGTCTCTAGCCCATCTGTGAAATCCCCTCGATGCTATTCCCCTCATTCTCCAAATCCCCATTTATTCTGTATCCCCAACCCCTCCCCCAACTCCCCCATACCTTTGATTCCTATGGGAGTTCCTTTTTCTCTTTTTTTCTCTGTTCTCTCCATATTTTAAGCTAATTTGTGATAGCTCCTTTCTCTACCTCCTAAGTCTTATACTACCTTTAATCCCCTTCCCTTTTCCAGGTTGAATGGTACTTTTCAGACTGCCTATTTCTCCCCAAATATCCTGTTAATTTTTAGGATACTAGACTTTTTGGTTAAGAGGATAAGGGGAGGTAGGAATGGCTCTGATGAAATAATACCAATAACACAGTACAGTGAGGGACAATGTTTTACAGCTATAGGAAAGATAATAGTATAGTTGGATTTTGTTAGAGAGAAAAGAAAATAGAATAACAGTCGATCATTATTAAGTTTTTAACATACATTATTGTAAACAACTCTTAGATAAGAAGTACAGGTATAATTTCCATTTTTTAGATGTGGAGATAGGCACAGAAAGATTTATAGCACAGATTTAGAGCAGAAAAGAATCTTAAAGATCATGTAATTCAATTCTCATATTTTACAGATCAAGAAAATGAGGCTTGGAGAGATTAGACAACCTGCCTAAAGTCACACAGGTAGTAAGTGGCAGAAACTGATTTGAACTTAGATCTTCTGACTGCAGTCAGTGTTTCTGCCACTCGACCATGTTGCCTTATCAAAGCTCACGTACCAGACCTGGGATTTGAATCTCTGAACAAAGGAGGGAATGCAGATAAAATATTGAATGGAGGTGAAGTAGCAGAAAGTGTATAGAAAAGGTAGTCCTGACCTCCAGTAAGGAATGAAACTCAAGAGATTTTTAAAAGCTGAAAAACTAGGAAGGGGGGGGAGAAGAGCATTTATTTTTCATGTGCCTAAGAGAGTAATCTTGTAGATTGGGATTGCAATTTCTCAAAGTTATTTGTTTTAACAAGTTTGCTTTAATTTCTCTGTTTACATGCTACTTTTCCCATGTGTATTTGAGCATTTTGAGAACAGGGATTCTTTTATCTTTGGATCTTCATCTCCTAGCAAAGTGTCTAGCACATAGAGTAGAAGTTTTAAAAATGGTCATCCTATGAATGAAAGAGAGACCCTTCTTATTCAGAATATAAAGACAGAGAAGGTAAGGTTGGAATGAAGGAAATGCTCAATCTTGTTCATTATTGTATCACTCCCAGAGAAGGATGTAGGAACAGTCACCTACACTCTGAATCAATCTGATCTATATATAAAAAAAAAATCCCTAAATCTAAAAAAAAAAAAAAATACATAAACTTAAATCCACTAGATATTAGCTTACTTTTACTTGTGTGACTGAGCAAGGATTTTGTCCTCTGGTTCTTTATAGCTACTAGCTCTCTTCCCCATTATCTTTATACACACACAAGCATCTTAATATAAGAGAACCAGAAATCAACAAGAATTTTTGAGTGTTTTTGTGTAGGAGTCACTGTTTAGCAGAAGAGAATAAGTATACACATTTGAAACATTTAAGTGACAAATTAACTTTTGATGAATATTTCTTTGTATATGTACTATTGGCCTCAAATGCAAAATAGTAATCTAAGTGAGGCATTTTCAAAATTTCAGTGGAACTATGTAGGTACTCTAACCATCAATACAAATCCTACCCATCCATTCTCATTAAGTTTTAGCTATGTTGTACCATATATCCCACCAGTATGCTGGTTTAAAGGATTCATAATATAAAATAGGTACCAATGCAACTTTGGATTGTCTGTTATTCCTCATATTTGGTACATGACTGACTTTTCTTCTTTCCCAATTATACATCTCTTTTATATTATTTACATCTCTTCTTTTGTTGATAATATATTACAGCTTATTTACCTAGCTGTTAAAAATAATAGCTAATATACAGCACTTTAAGATTTTTAAAGCACTTATTATCTCATTATGTCACATAATAACCTATGTTATTCCCTTTTTTACAGATATTGAAATTGAGGCTCAGGTTAATCAATTTAACTAGATTGAACCTATGATTGATAAAAATCTGAGACAAAGACTTTTGCTGACTTCCAATATAGCTCTCTTTCTACTGTACCATAAAAAGCTTCTTATAAATCACAGGGTTAGACAAGATGTTGCTAGGAAAAATATTTAGAGTAAGTTAATAATAATGATCATCTTTGCTAACATGATAGTGCTAACCAACTTGATTTTTAGAGCTCACCTCTTTTGGGATTTGGGGTTTTTCCTTCATTATTTTCCTTATAGTTTCATCTAAATGTTCAGTATGGAAACATTTGAATTTGTCTAGATCAGTGATTATCAAGTTTTTTGAAGTTGTTACCAATTGTTAGTTGTTTTCCTCTAGAAGGAAAAACTATATTGAAAATTCTCCCCCCCCCCCATTTTAATTGTCTCTGACTTTTTCCCAAAAGAAAGAGAAAATGTTCAAGAAATACCCTTCTCCCCTCAAAAAATGCTGAATTTTTTTTTTTTTTAGAAAAAAAAAAAAAAAGATTTCTTAAGAAATCTGAATTTGGAGGCAGCTAGGTGGTGCAGTGGATAAGAGCACCAGCCCTGAAGTCAAAGAGGACTTGAGTTTAAATCTGGCCTCAGATACTTAATACTTCCTAGATGTGTGAACCTAGGCAAGTCATTTAACCCCAATTGTCTCAGTTTAAAAAAAAAAAAAAAAAAAAAAGAATAAGAAATTTGAATTTGAATTGAAAAAACAAAGCCCCTTAGTGGATCCAGGAGCTTTAGAAAGCTTTAGACAGACAAAGACAGACAACTTCCTTTGGTGTATATTGTCACCCTTCCAAGTTATCTAATCTTATGTCTTTTTCCCTCCCAATCTTTCTATAAGTCCTTCACCAAAGTACCAGCAGCCTTTCTCTGATTCTCGTAATATTTTATGGATACGAATACAGTTGTGTATCAGACACTTCTTGCTATGTGACCAATCTACCTTTTTGGTCTCACAGGACCTTGGTAATGCTTTTTTAGGCTGCTTCTTCTGAACAAATTATCATTACCAATATGTGTTAGCCTTCTTACATGCACTTTTTCTTTTCCTCCGAGTCAGTTGCAATGTAATTCTTACAGTATTTCATGATTCACAACTATGTAACATTAGTGTTTATGTTCCAGTGTTAGTGACAAAAACATGATTTTTGGGAAAGGGACAGCTTGGGATAGATGACAGGGCTATGTATCTTCCCAGCTGTGATGTAGCTCTTGCTATTTTTCCTATTCAGATCCTATCAGACTTCCTTGTTCTTAGTCTTTCAGATCTATGATCTTGATGGGTTGCTTTTCAAAACTGCACATCATCATGTTGGCAATATAAGACTTTAATATGCTTTATTATTCCCATATGAATGGCAAGACTAATTTCTTTTACACGACCATGACTTTAAAGACAAATTAATTAAACAATTAATTTATTTTGAGATAACTAAAGAAAAATTGTTGGGGGATTTAAAATCTAGGCTAGGAATCACTTTTATAGACCATGCTGTTTTGTTTATTCCTGTTTAAATTGCAGTAGTTTCTCAAGCTATTTTCAAAATAAAATTTTACTGTTACATTCTTACCACTTAATTGTTAATTTCTTGGTTTCTCTTTTCCTTCTCAGTGACCCTTATCTCCTGTCACACTAGAGATATTTTGCCTAGCCTGGGGAAACCTAGGACAGAAAAGGTCAAAGGCTACCAAAGACCTGCAGGTTGGAACATGAGGAAATTTTAAATGAAAACATTTGATCCATAAAAGCAAGAGGAAATGCATTGGCATAAAATCAGAGCAGTTTTCTTGGTTTGGGGGGAGTTGAGGTGCGGGTAGGAAATAGTTACTCACTGAATATGTGAATTGATACAGAGCAATAGTATCTTTTTATTAGATGATTAGGATTGAGCTTAAACGATGTTACTATTGTAGAAAGAGGAAATTTGAAGAAAGGTCAAAGGGAGTGAAAATGTAGCCTTTGCAACTAGAAGAAGCCTGTGTTTGAAAGTTGGAAACTATATCATTAGAAGATTAATTGTGCTTAGAAAAGTTTGACTTTTTTCCTTACATAACTTCCTGCTGGCTTAAAATATATAGAAAATAATATTGAGAAGCTGATATTTTGAAAGCACTGACTGCCACTTAACTGACTTAAAGACCTTGGACAAGTCACTTTCTTTCTCTGGGCATTAGTTTCCTCCTCTGAAATATGAGGAGGGGAGGAGTTGGGTTTCCAGCTCTAAATGATGTGAGCATTTTTTCTTGAAATCAGTATTTTACTGCTTTTATTTTCCTTTTTGTGTAGACCCTTACGCATATATTGAAAAGTATCATCTTTGTTCTTTAACGCTGATCTCTGAAGTATTGGGAAAAATCTGGCCTGACAGTAAAATGATAGTATTTAGTTTTGTGATTTTTATTTCATTTGTTAACATATAAACAAAGGCACATAGGGCCTAAAATTTTAATCACATTCTCTGACAGGAGAGTCCCTACACAGAGGTACAAATATATGCAATTCTCACTTCTGAATTTTAAAAAAAGACAGAGGACTGAGTTAAAATTTTCCTCAAAAATGTAGTTTTACATGTGGTTTTCATTGTGGGTGGAGAGGGCATAAGAGTGACAAATAAGGAACCACACCCAAGCTTCACAAACCAAGCAGAGGTTTCTAAATTCTTTTCTTGTAGTGTAGCTCTCTGAAAAACATTTGAACTTACTTCCCTTCTGTAAAAATGTAAGTTGGTATATTATGGTGAATTAAGTCTATAGTATTTTGGAGCCTGTATGTATTGCTTATCTTGGCACATTAGAAATGAAGGTGGGGCAGTTTTTAAGTCTGGGTTTTGAATCTTTTTCCTCTTATGAAATTAGCCTTTGTTCATTGCCTGTGTTTCAAAAAATTGGTGAACTTTACCATTTTATTTTCTAGTTATAACAAATACATGTTCATGCTTGACTTTTTAGATTTTAAATCTTACTCTAAAAAAGCAAACTATCTTTAAAAAAACTGCCAAAAGATTGGGGGCAGAAGGGAATCTAGTAAGCTTTCCATTAAATTGTCCCTTGATTTGTCCATTAGTCTCTCTTGATTTTCACGATGCATTTATGTCGGGGTGAAAGGAGGTTGACTTAGAGAAAGCTTGGGAGAGGGGGAAGGAGTAAAGTGCTAGAGATGGGAAAGGTTGGACTCTTTTAGTCATCTGGCGAAGAATGAGAACATTGTCTGGTTATCTGGAAAAAACATGGCTTTCATTTTAGAAGAAAAATATCCCTGATTTTTTGCTTCTGAAAGCTGGGTATTTTGTGGCCCCAACTGCCACTGAGAAGCTGTAGAACCCTGCCTGATTCACTTTGTTCTTCTAGACTTCCTTATCAGTAAAATGAAAAGTTTGTTCCTGGTTGTCTCTGAAGATTTCTTCTAGCTCTAAAGTTTTATGAATCTTTTTATGTGTATTGCAGATTCTGGGATAGACAGCTAGAATCCCTCATTGTCTGTGATAAATAGTTGAATTTGTACATAAATTTAAATTTGAAGTTGGAAGGATTCTTATCCTATGGTTATTTTCATAGTAAGAAATGGCAAAATTAATTGAATAGCCAACGTCTCCGTTTTTCTTTCCAGCAGCCATGGCAATGACAGGCTCAACACCTTGTTCATCCATGAGTAATCATACAAAGGAACGGGTTACTATGACAAAAGTTACTTTGGAGAATTTTTACAGCAACCTTATTGCACAACATGAAGAACGGGAGATGAGGTAAAAATATTTATATGAAAATATCATATGTTGTAGGCACGAAGTGAAATTTTTGTAGTAAAAACCCATTATAATCATCATTTGTAGACCTAATAGCAATGAGATGTCTCTTTACAACAAAAAGGTTTCCACACCTTAGCCTTTGATTTAAATTAATCATTGGGCAAACATTGTAATACAGCTGAGCAATTGGAATAGTTCACTAGTAAAATTGTGTGTGTGTGAGTGGGTGTGTGTGTATGTGTGAATGTTTACATATAGGTAAAGATGATGTAAATTGAAGCTGAAAAAGCATGAACATTTGGGAGGGAGGTAGACTAGGAATATAAGAAAGTTTTATAGAAAAGCCGAATCTTAAAGGTAATAATTTTGAGAGGTAGATATAAGGAAGAAGTACATCTTGCATTGGCAAATGGACTGAAGCTGCAAATAAAATGTTAAGTTTGAGGAATAGCAAGTAGTCTAGCTTGACTGGGATATAGGTGCTATATAAACTAAGATATAAGGGTTACAGTTGGTTTTAAAGTTGAATTGAGGAATTTGTATTTTATCATCAAGCATTAAGGAGTCCCTGAAGATTTTGGAGTGGAACAGTGACCTAGTCAGACAAGTGCCTTAGAAGTAGAAATCATTTTGGCAACTGTATGTGAAGGATGGGTTGGAGAAGGAAGAGGTTGGAAGCAGGAAAACCAATTAAATGCCCGATAGAGTAGACCAGGTAAGAGGTGATAAAGGCTAGATTTAGGAAAGAAGTTTTGTGAATTCATAGAAGGGGTTAGATGTGTAAAATGCTCTGGAGGTGGAATTGATTAGACTTGGCAGCTAATTGGATAATAAGGAGTTGGATGGAAAAATCTAGATGGCTGATAAATCTAAAGTGTTAAATTTGTTTACAACTTGTGTGCAAAGCACGATACTAAAATCTGGAGAAGAGAAATTTAGATGTTTTCATTTTAACTTCACAGAGCTTATAGTCCAGGAATGGAGAGTATATATAAGAGCCCATAGAAACAATCCTTGGTTTACTTAGTTGTCCTTGAAGCTTTATAAGGAATACTATTTTATTTTATTTTCTGCCGAGGCAATTGGGATTAAGTGACTTGCCCAGGGTCACACAGCTAGGAGTTGTTAAGTGTCTAAGGTTAGATTTGAACTTGTGTCCTCCTGACTTCAGGGCTGGTGCTCCATCCCTGTGCCACCTAGCTGCCTCAGGAATACTATTTTAAACAGGTATGTTCTTGACCTTAGTGTCTTTCTATAGTGAAAGAACCTGATTACTTTGACAGAAGTCCTCCCCTAATCCCTTAATGTAGCATGACAATGTAACCTTGGTAATTAGAGGACTTCTATATCTTAGCATAAATTCTAGAATCTCTTACTAAAATGGAAAGGAAGTCTTTGAGAATGTTGGTTCAGTGATAGACCATTTTATCCTCAAAGGACAGCCTAGATAAGTTCAGAGACAGAGGTGATCACAGTTCTCATGCAGACCATTCATAAACATGTTTTTGGCATAAATGAGATCTGTCCCAATGAACAAGTGAACCCACACTAATTAAATCATGAATCTCTGAAGTACCAAAGAAGTTATTCTGAAAAATTCACTGTCAGACCAGTTTTATACTGAATGAATATGGATGAATGAAGCATTTGCTAAGTTCTTAGAAGATGCAAAGCACTATGTTGAAGGTTGAAAATATAAATTAAAAAGCCAGACAGTTCCTACTCTCAGGATGTTCACATTCTAACAGGGAAGACAACACATGGATGGCCCTTAGGATTCAACATCAAAGCAGATGGTGGTGTTTCTTTGTCATTTCCATTTAGAAAATCATTATTTTCTGATGTAGAACTTCTTGCTGGTGACTTTTCCTCAAACATAGGCAGCTATCAGAAATATGTTCTAAAAACTAGATTTTGTGTGTGTATATAATTAAATATAAGTATAAATATTGTGTGTTATGCATATATAAATATTCAGATACATGCACATGTATAGATGTAATTTAACTTTATATCAGTTTGTATAATTGAATGCATAATTTTTAATAGAGAAAAGAACTAATATAGTTTTTACAGTTCTTTTTTTTTTTTTTGCCACCAAGAAATGCAAGTTTTTTAATTCCCCTCATCTCCTAAATCATCTACTGAAAAAGAAAAAAAAAATGCAAAAAGATATGCAAAAATTAGGAAAAGAAAGTGGGAAGTTAGGAAACAAAGATGCTATGAGCCTCTAATATTCACTTGCCAGAGAGGAAAGGTATCTACTGTATTAGATCTGTTGATCTTATAGATTGAGAGTGCAGTTTCTAGAACTATTTATTTTATTTTGCTTTTAAGCTTTTTTATTGATAGCTTTTATCCTTATATTACCTTTATTTCTAAGAATGAAAGAAAAAAAGAAAGAAGCAGTTCAGAAAGACAAACCAATGTGTCAGCTGTCATACAGGGTTCTACACCTAATCTTCACTCTCTAGGGCCAAACTTAATCTTCATGGTTATAGTGTTCAGTTTTGATTTTTGTTGTTAATTTCCTTTTACATTCTTGGAGTCATTATGTATATTGTTTTCTTGACTTTACTAATTTTACTTTGTCTCAATTAATTTAAGTCTTCCCCATGGTTTCTTTATAGTAAATGTGTTCATTTTAATTAAATCTTGTATTGACTGATACTTTTATTGTCTACATAGTGTTTTCCATCACAGAATGTAAGCTCCTTGTGGTCACCAAAGTCTACTATCATGCTTGGCACATAGAGAGTATTTAATTAATAAATGAATTAAATTACCTCAAAACCTATGCAGATCAATATTATGGCAGTTGATTTTAATTCATTTATGTATGAACTAATTAATATCAACCTGTAGATCAGAAATGAACTTGGCTACAAATTTCCAAAATAAAGACATGAAATCACATGAAATCTCTTCTTATGCATCATGGGAACACCTTAACTTCACATTCTGGCAGTGGTGCCAAACTGAGACCTTTTGACCCCTAAGTGACTGGGTTCTGCCTTTAATAATTATTGTTTACCATTCTCTTTGCTTTGGTAATGATGATGTAACTTTGAGGAGAAGGAAGATGTGAAAATAAAGGAAGTTGATTTCATTTTATGAGAGAGAGTATATAAGTGTATGTGTGTGCATATGCCTGTTATGAAAGGTTATCAAATACCAGCTGTTTTGTGGTTTGGTGAAGAGGAAATTCTGAAACACATACACATACACACACACACACACACACACACACACTTTAATTTTGAACAGAATTTTCTGTTAAATTAGTATTTTTTTAGTACAACATAAAATTAACAAGCGTTAACTTTTCCATTTTGGGATAGCAAATATATTTCTGAGTGAAAAATTGGAGTCTACAATATAAAAATTAATTTAGAAGTCTTAATGGGCTTTTGAAAGAATGTCATCTAAAGGTTATTTCATAATCTTATGTCAGTATGTTTTTGTTGTTTTTGTATGTGTGTGTCTAGACAAAAGAAGCTAGAGAAAGTGATGGAAGAAGAAGGTTTAAAAGATGAAGAGGTAACTGATGATTGAAAATATATCCTTTGAAAACAATGTAATAGATTATGGATTGTTAAACAACTTCTTAAAGGGGACTTAGAGAAGATAGTGTTCTGATTCAGAGAAATAAGAATTTATTGAGCCATTATACTTTTTTTTTTAGTTATGGTACTTTATACAGGGATTTATTTAATTGAGGATCCAAAGGCAAAAAAAAAAAATCATTTTGATAAGTAATATAATAAATAGTTAGGTTTCCTAGAAGAGGGAGGACTGGAGGACTGAAATGTGTAAAATGGAGTCGTATTTTACAAAAGCAGTTCTCAGGCATATAGAATCTTTTGAAAGAGCCTTGAGTCAAAACTGAATGTTCCTCAGACACACAATACTGAAGACATGATAAATTCTTTCCTTCCATCTAAAAACCTGGAAGAGGTGAGAAGTACACTTGACTAATCAAATGTCAACACAGAGAGCTGAAGCAAATCAGAAAAGCCAACAAAAAGGAAACATGGAGATAAATGAAAGTGAATAATTGTAAAGAAATTGTTTTTGTGAGAGTGAATAGAAGGAAATGTTCAAGCAGGAAATGAACCACAGAGACTAGAAAAGAACTAAAAACATTTAATTTGGAATCAGTGGACCTGTCTTCAAATCCCATCTCTGATCTTAATACTTGTGTGACCTGGGGGAAGCCACTTACCCTCAATTTCTTCATCTGTAAAATGAAGAGAGTTGGAATAGGACTTTGAGATTCCTCACAACTCCAGGTTTATAAGCCTGTGATTAATGGCTTACTTTCCTATCTTTAAGATTTACAAAGTTCTTTCTTCATAACAATCCTAGTTATTAACAGGGTAGTGCAGGGGAAAGAGCTCTGGATTTCCAGTCAGATCATCTGGCGTCAGATCTCTCAGTCTTTCTGCTTACCACCTGTGTATCAGTAGGCAAGTCATGTCTCCTTTGTGGGCTTGAATTTGCTCCTCTGCAAAGTCTGTTCCAACTCTACAGAAGAGGGAGCAGAGCACCTCATACTGGAAAAAATCCTAGAATCAGAAAACATCTCAGAGGTTATCTCATCCTACTGCCCTGTGAATATGAAACCTGACTGCTTACTTCATGAGCAACATATTTAGGAATGGAGTGTAGAATAACAACTAGGAGTCACTTATAGCATTTTAAAATTGGCCAGGTATTTTGCTTAAAACAGCCTCCTCTGAAACTAGACAAGTTGTGCATTTGTCCTCATCACACAGACAGATAATGGCAGCTCTTGGAATGCTGAAGTGATATAGCCAACATCATGTAACATAAAGACTGGCATTGGGACTCAAGTTTTCAGATTTCATATATCTCTTTCTTTAACCTCCTATTGAGGTAAATGAAATGTTTCTCATTGTTTACCCTTTAATTAGAAAAATAGAATGTGTGGATATAATGGATAAATTTAGTCCTGAAAGAGGCTGTTTAAAAGTGTTAGGTCTAGTCTCTAAATTTGTTTTCTAATGTATTTTATTATAAATTTGTTTCTATTGAGTATTGTGAGGACTTCACTTTCTAGGTGGCGTTGAATAGGAGGAAATATTGTTTGCAACCCTTGTTCCTCCTCAGTAAAATGAAGAAGATGAATGCCAGGGTTTCTAAGGTGTCCCCTAGTTCTTTATTATTAAAAGGCTCTGTGAGCTGTCCAAATGTGGGATACTGTCATTTTGTTAATAAACAGGGGGAGGGATGATTGAAAATGATAATGAACAACATTAACCCTTGGTCCATACATATAGATGAGTCATTTACTATTGACTATTGGGTTAATTTTGTTGAAGTTGCAGAATTCTAATTTTATTCCCCTAATTTAACCATTTAGAAGCGACTCAGGAGATCAGCACATGCTCGGAAGGAAACAGAGTTTCTTCGATTAAAAAGAACAAGACTTGGACTGGAAGACTTCGAGTCCTTGAAAGTAATAGGCAGAGGAGCATTTGGTGAGGTAAAAATGCAACTGTTCAACAAATATAATAATGGTTGTACATAAGGGCTTCAAAGCTATTTAGGATAATATCAGGGGTGGGGGGAAAACAGGGTATAAATCAAGAGGTAGAATTGCTTTATCTATCATCCTCAGGCCATGTTGATCAGTTGTTCAATTGTATCTGACTCTTGTGACCCCATTGACATGTCAGACCCTTTTGTCCTCCACTGTCTCTTAAAAGTTCTTGTTCATTGTTTTCATGACACTGTCTACCCAATCATCACCTCCCTTTCCCTTTTGCCTTCAATCTTTCCCAATATCAGAGTCTTTTTTATGATTTCATCTCAATATATGGCCAAAGTATTTAAACTTTAGCTTTAGTATTTGAGCATCTAGTGAATATTCTGAATTAATTTCTTTTAAGTATTGACTGATTTGACCTCCTTGCTGTCCAGGAGACTCTCAAAAGTATTTTCCAACACCACGATGCAAAAGTATTAATTCCGTGGTGCTCAGTTTTTCTTATAATTCAATTCTGATAGCCATGCCTTGGGTAAGCAACTGGCTTCTTACTGTTGCCCACATCAGCATTCTGATTCCTCTGTTTCCTCTTGTGCTTTTATTTTCTTTCACAACTTCAGACTCCCAGAAAGTCATTCTCATTTGTCATAGTAGCCATTTGTGTTTGGTCAGAGCTGTTCATGGTAGTGCTGCATTTCCCCATTTCTAACCCCTTTCCTCAACCTAGTAGATTAGCATTTAAATCAGTAAGATTTCCTTACTTAATAGAATGTATGGAAGAGAATTACATGTGGTCATAGTAGGGAAATGAAATCATTTGTTATTTAACCCATAGGAAAGAGAAGAAACCATCCTTACTTTCAGTCCCTGAAGGCCATATGGAAGGCCATAGTTTGGTGGAGGGGAGAAGGAAGGGGGAGAGAAGATATTGCAGGTAGGCAGCATAGCATTTGGAATAGCCCAGAGTGGTGAGACTCATTCACAAGACATGTTAAATAGTCTTCTTGGCAGGAATGAAGAACATGAACTAGGTTATAATCAGTGATAAAAATCATTAAATAAGTTGGTCTAGGGGATAAGGGTGGTCTATTTCTTATTTGAAGTGTTTAAAACCCAAATTAGATTTTAGTCAGGCAGATATATGAAAGGTGATTGAAATTCATGTTATTTGCCAGTATTCTTATGTGTTAGTTTTTGTATCTGATAAATGGATTTTTTGTCAAGTAGGCAGTACTGGGGAGGAAAAAATTTAAACAAATCAAGATCTTTGTCATAATTATAGTTTGGATACCAATAATAATAATAATAATAGATATATCCATTAAAACTGGATAAAACACAATGCTGTGCCAGTTCTGGGAAAGATTATTACTGGCTAGGCTTAGGGAGAAAAGGGAGTATAGTATTTTTGTTGAACTTTAAGTGATTGAGCAGAATTTTAAGTAAATATAGCATTTCTTTGATGATGTAAGACAAATACTTTCTCTTTAAATATTAAAATTACTTCTTATGATATTTTAAAAAATTAACTGTGGTTTGTTGTGATTTTGTATTTCCTTTACAATTCTTCAGGTGAGGCTTGTTCAGAAGAAAGATACAGGCCATGTGTATGCTATGAAAATACTTCGCAAAGCGGATATGCTTGAAAAAGAGCAGGTAAGAAGAAACTGCAGCTATTACTATTTGGGTTATGTGAGTATTTGTTGTTAGAAGCTTCTCAACTTGATTGTAAATTCAAATGAATTTTTTCTCTAATGTTTGTATTACAGTGTATACAATTTTAAATGAACAAATATTTCTATGTACAGATTTTTAAAGCAAATAGTTCCTATTGTGTCAGTATGTTAAAAGGTAAAGGTGTAAATAACTGTAGCTAGTTAATTAATCATAACACATCAATACTTGTCATTTGAACTAAAAATTAAGTGTGAGACCTGATTTGGGAGAGAGCTAGTAGCAAGCAGCTTCTTAATGTTTGAACTTCTTTATATGTAGTTTTTGTAACTGAGAGCAAGGAGTTAGGAATTGGGATTTTGAGTCTGTCTATCCCATTTTATTTCCTTGAGTACATACAAATTAAGGTTTGGACTTAAGTTTGTCAATGGAGTTGAGAAGTATAATGAACACATGCTGGAGTAACCATGTTAATCTTTCTTTCATGATTGAATTCTTTATATCCAAAATCAAACTCCATCTTGAAAACTGATCAGTAAAAGTACAAGTATTGTAACTATGAGAATAAACTATTAGAATTTGAAATGAAATTTGCAGTTTTTTTAAAAAGATAAATTTGAATGAGAACTTATTTTAATTAACTCACACTTCTAAGTTTTTTTGGCTAAGTGTGTCATAGGAAGAAGTTGGCCATCTGAGGTTAGACTTTGGTAGTCCATGATGTACATCTGCATGCTGGAAGTCCATATGGCAAAGTTGGAGCAAAGAATTTGCTGAAGATCATAGCTTCATGGAAGGGCTCTTGGGGAAGGGACAAGGACTCTTTCTCATTCGCTCCTGTATGGTTCTGGAGAAGATGTGTGTAAGGAGGATGAAGAATTTAATCCAACTTACACTTAAAATTTTGTTAAGCTCTAGGTTATTGAAGATTTTCTAGAAATGGAGTTTTCCTCTCTTAGTGCCATATGCTATCAATTCCCTCAGCAGCAATTTTCAAATTCTGCCAAAAATGAACTTGACATAAAACTCATCTCTGTGGAGTATGTTTAAACTAATCTATGATTTGCTACTTGTGTAGTGTTGAGTATCCAATAGCTGGTAGAGATAACTGCAGCAAAGACCAGATAATTACTAGAACGATAAAATTTTCACAATGCTCATGGGTGCAATTAATTTGTGTTGGGGGATTTGTGTAACTATTTCTTATTGTACATAATTTTAAAAAATCCTACCAAATTAAAATGAGAGTTTTTGCATTGATTTTTAAATGAAAGTATGTTTGTATTTTACAAGTATGTATTTGTTTCACATTCATATTTCCTATCAGGGACATAGTTTCATGTAGTAACAACTTTTTCCAAATCAAAAGATACCAGTTCAAAAAATAACTTTAAAATAAATATGTAAAAAACAACCAAACCCTCAGCTCATTCATTTCTTTATTCATGTTATAAATCATTATATAGTTAACACAGCTAAATATGCCTTTACCCAAATGTTTGTCTTCTTTGGGTATAGTAATTCACTTTGGTACAATGAGTGTATCTGTTAAGTATGAAGACTGAAATATATAATGGAGAATAATGTATAACAACCCTTTAGTAGGTTCATTACAGTCCTAATATTTCACATTTATAGAGCAATTTCTGTTTCTCAAATACTCTCCTCATAAAAGTCCCATTAGATAGACAGAGCAAGAAATTTTAGTCCCATTTCACAAATAAGGAACCCAGGAGAGGTCAGGGCCTTACTCATGGCTCTAGCTCTAATGAGTAATAACCCTGGTATTTGAAGGCAGGAATTATATTTGCAGGTATAATGTTTTCTTTCCATTGCATTGCATTGGCCTGTTTTCCTATTGATGATGTTGTGTTGGTTAATAGAAATACTAATTAAAATTAGAATTCCATGAGATGTATTTGTGTCTTCTTAGCTGAGTTGTTAGAATGCTGGGCTGATGGGGCCCAGATCAAGACTTTCATATTTGCATAGACTGGGTATCATTGCTGTGTCTAGGCCACAGACTTTACCACTCCCCCGGCCAGTTGTCTTTCAGGTACTTGTTAGAGACTCAAATTTTTTTTAGAGCTAGAAGGAATATCCAGTTCGCTAGTTTTTGACTAAGCTAGCATGTAATTAGTAGAAATTAGTAGAAAGTCATTACTTCTGTCAAAAAAAACAATTGGCATAATCAGTAAATCAGTAGAACCATCTCTGCATACAAAAGATATGCTTGCAACATAACTATGAAGAAAACTAAACATTTTATTTCCTGCTTCTCCATTTACAATAATGGTTTTGATGCATAGAAACTTGTTTGCTAGAGGCATTGGTAGTATTTTTTACAAGGGAAAAAGGAGTCCAGTTTTTGGCCAACTGATAACAAGACTAGATGTGTTCTCTGTGGTTTAGAGTTCTGTCATGCTAGTCAGAAAGCAAACTAGGTAAAGTGTTAACACAATTTCTTTGCATTTTTTTCTACTTTAAGAGAAAGAGCTATATGTAGTAAAACACCAGTATATTGCAGGTAAAGGGACATAAAAACCCTATCACTTTACCTGATTTTTATGTTGTTTTAGAAGACTGACCACTAGTTCTTCATTTCTTCATATCCTGCCTTTACCTCTTGAGAGCTTCACTGCTGCTTTAGCCACAGAGTAGGACAAGAGGATAGTAGTAATGACCTGCCTGCCCTTTCTTAACTTAACAGGATTTCTGTGGCTATATATAGAAATGGCTAGGAGTTGTAGTATTTCCCAAGAGGCATACAGGGAACCAGGGAGAGGGATCAAAAGCCTTCACCTCTCTTTCCATTCTGATTCATAGAATAAGTAGGAACCCAAAGATACAAAAGGAAGTATCCAATACCTATGGAGATAGAGTGACTTTCCTTCAGGAAAAGATAAGATTCTTTCCATGTCATATTCTAAAAAATTATACTGTAATGGGATTCTCTGAGGTCTATGTAGCATCACTCAAACCTTAAGATAGTACTGAAGTCAAATATACATAGGATAGAAATTAGGAAGGAAAGAAATTCAGTCTTTAGTGGTGATGCCCTTTCCGTCTTCATTCTCCATCTCTATCTTTCCTAGTCATGGAATTGGTATTTCACATTTTTGAAACTTTTGAGAAAAGGAGGAAGAAAAACTAAAAATGAAAGTATATGTACTTGACATGTTTTTAAGATAACTTTGTTAGTTAGGGAGCACAGAAATACATGTTCAATTTGCTCATAAATTAACAAATTTGATATATTTAAAAGTGTAAAGGACAAGAAGAAAAAGGGAAACTAAGAAAATAAAGTTTTTCCTTGGTCCATCCTTCCCTTTATCTGTTTTGAATTTTTCCATATTTTTTACTGTGGTCCTCTAAGGTACTCTGCCCCAAATATCACATTTCTATCAAGGAACACATTTTGAAACTTAAGCTTTCAGAGATAGTATGTTGAGATTAAAAGACAAATGTTCTAAGCTGGAATGTAGACATTGGCTCTGGGCCTAGCTCAGATCTTTCACTTGAGTTCAGTAATCAGTTGTTGAGTCCCTTCTGTAAATGTAGACTCAAACTAGTCAAGCACTAATACTTGAAGACTTATAAAGTGCTGATTCACAATCATATTTTTAAGGAGGAAGTTTCTCATTCCATTTCTTTACTTTGAATTGGAAGTTATCCAAAGAGCCCCAGTCTTATTCCCATTGCTAAGGATTGCTTTGGAAGAAGAGTCCCTGGGAAAAATAATGGCAGTTATTGGACAATTCTAACTGAAAAGTCCCTATTAGAGCAATGGATTCTTTTGTGAATTGTGATCTGCTTAAAAACCACCTGTATGGCTATTGTTTTTTTCCCTCCTTTTCATCCATCAAGCCGTCATTACTGAAGGACCTTCAAGTCGGTATCTCAATATTTCCAATGGGGGGTTGGGAGGTTTGACTGCTTTCAGCAGAAGTCCATTCCCTCTTGCATCATTTCACAACTGAATCTTCAAACGGTGCTTGAATTGTTTGAACAAAAATGCATCTAATAAAGCAGAGCAAGGCTTGTCATTAATCAAATGCATATACCTCCAGGTTGGCCACATTCGTGCGGAGCGTGACATTCTAGTGGAGGCAGACAGTTTGTGGGTTGTGAAAATGTTCTATAGTTTTCAGGATAAGCTAAACCTCTACCTAATCATGGAGTTCCTGCCTGGAGGTAATTACTTGATGATGAAAAGGTCATTTTTCCTTTTTGTTCTGTGGCTGTTTTCTCTCTCACCAATTAACCCTCCTTCCTACTTCTCATTGTGCTCACTAAAGGTACTCTCTGTATCTTTTTTTTTTTTTTTTTTTTTTTTTTTTTTAGGTTTATAAAGGAGGACACTAACCTGTCCAGTTGGGTTGAATTGCTCTCTATAATCTTAGTGCCACAAAAGTCACTTTCTCATCCATTTTGATGATTTCAGATGGATATTCCATTTTTAAAAATAGGTGTTTACTGGGGTCCCCTTTCTATATGATTTCCTGCCAGTGAGAATCATTTTATAAGTCCCCAAGTAACAGGTCCAGTGCTACACAATTATTTGAAATACACCTTTAAAAACCTAATTAATGACTATCCAGACTGACAGCTAGAAGTTTGCATATTCATAAGCACCAAACTTTACCTTATCCAAGATGTACATCTTCCAGACAAATCAGAAGTAAACTTCAGTGACAGTAGGCTGATAGCACATGTTTTAATGAACATGAGTTACTCCCCAGTGGGCAGATGAGCTTTCAGCAGGTTTTCTTGGGGAAAAGAAAATAGCATTTTTATTTCCTAGAGCAAAATAAAAGCAATATTTGCTAACAATAATTTTTACTTAAGATTCCCATCTTGTTATTGTTTGTATTTTAGTAACAATCAGTGAAAATTAAGAAAGTGTATTGGCACATAGTAAGATAGAGACATTTTAAAAATTGATGTGAGTGGGACAGATGGTGCAGTGGATAGAGCATCAGCCCTGGAGTCAGGGGGACTTGAGTTCATCTTTGACCTCAGGCACTTGATATTTATTAGTCATGTGACATAACACTGGGCTGGTCATTCATCCCCAAGTGCCTTGCCAAAAAAAAAAAAAAAAAAATTAAAAAAATTTTTTTTTTTATATGATGCTTAGGAATTTGAAGAGGTCCAGCTATCATTGGCATTCGATCTTGGTTTTAACTCTTCTTCACCTGCCGACAGTTCTGCTCTTTCCACTCCCTTCAGTCTCATGTCTTCAGTTCCCCTGTGTTCTTCCTAATCCCCTCCCCATAGTTTTCTTCACATTCTTTGGACACTGCATCTGGCATTGTCTAAGTGGATTTGGGCTCTATGTACCAAGTCCTCTGCTTGAATCCCCTGATCACCTGAATGTTTTTGAGTGTGGTTAGCTTCACTCCTCAGTGATACCAGGGCCATGTTGCTGAAGTATGCCTAAATGTGTTTGAAGGATTGTCACCTGCCATATGGGCAGCTCATAGCATTGACTGGCGGGGATCAGATTTTTCAAGATCTGATCAGAAAAAAAGGAAGGACTTGGATCATTTAATAATCGTTTTTAATCTTTTTTGCTCCACAAGTAATTTTCCTCTCCTTCTAAATTGTGGATGAGATAAATTATAGAAAATAGCATGGTACTGACTTCAAATCCAAGGTTTTTCCCCTCTTGATTATTGCTGCTTTTGCTATAATCACATATAAATTCTATACTGTGTATTTCATCTCTTACTCTTAGCTTGAAATGTACTTTCTGTGCATATTTTCCTAATTTTTGCTTTGTTCTTACTCCTGATTTGGGGTTGGAATTTTCTATTTGCCCTTTTGCTTGTTAAAAAAGAAAAAAAGAAATAACAAAACTTTGACTTCACAGAAACTTAAAGGAAATTAACTTTTGACTGGTAAAATTTTTATATTTTCATAATATTGTAGACAGTGTAACTTTATTCACCTTTAATATGGCTTCTTATGAAACTGAAAATTAGTAAATTTGACAAGTATTAAATATGTGTCTATGGAACCAATTTTTTTTTTAAGATCCCAATATGTAGTTTACTATTTTTATCATTCATTTTTAATTTTGTCAACTAACATTTATGTGAGTGCCAACTTTGTGTTTTTTGTTTGATGTCCCAATTCAGAGTTGTGAACAAAAATTCAGGGAACATCCTTAAAAATGAAGAATATTCACATATTTGCCTAATTGCACACATGTTTATAATCTTTGTGGAAATACTGTTTAATGTTATATATATATGTATGTGTGTGCTTAAAAAGAGAGGAATCGAATTGTGACCATTTGTGATAATTCTGCTCTGGACCCTTATGCAGAAAATCCACACAAGACCCCTTAGAATAAACATGACGCACATTTAACAACTCTTAACACCTCATTAAAGTCATAAGAAATTCCTTTGGTATTCTAAATCAGAATCCCAGCCCTATGAACGAATTTAGTTAATTTAATAGCAAAAGCCATTTTGCATTTTAGAGTAATATCTTTTTTTCTTTAAATCTTTTAAGCAATACTTACATTTCCACCCTAAGCTTGAAGTGCAAATGAATTTCAGAACACAGAAAAGTACTTGTTATTCCAACTGTGTGACCATAGAACAGAATGGCCAACTGTTCAAATTTATGTAAATTTTATGGTTGATTCAGCATGTTGCCTATCTTCTGCAGTTTAATCCCCATAATAACTCTGAGGTGGGGAAGGTTTTATTGCTTCCATTTTGTAGATGAAACTGATGTTCAAAGAGATGAGTGCTTTGCTCAAACTCATAGAATTTAGTATGAAGCTAAACCAAGATTTGACCTCTGATTTCCTGGCCCCACGTCTGGGGCTCCTTTCATTAGATAACTACTAGAAGTAGCAGGAGCAAAAGTCAGATAATCGGGTCTTATTCATTTTTTGTTTTTGTGTGTGGTTGTTTTGTGTCTTTTTCTAGGTGACATGATGACCTTATTGATGAAAAAAGATACTCTGACTGAAGAGGAGACTCAGTTCTACATAGCAGAAACAGTGTTAGCAATAGACTCAATTCATCAACTTGGATTTATTCATAGAGACATCAAACCAGATAACCTCCTTTTGGATAGCAAGGTATGTAAGAATAATTTAAATTATTTGTGCTTTAACACCAATCCTACTTGTAGTAAATAGGATATGGGAACTGGTTGAAGGACCTAGTTTGAATATAGTTTTGAAAGATAAAAGGCCATTTCTGGTTTTGGCAAATTATGAGAGGCCCAAAAGATGATATTATTGTACTGATTAGGTATTATTAGATATTTAATAACATTTCACTTATTCAGAGCCACAGTCAAGACAGGAAATAGATCAAAAGCTGTGCCTGAAAACCCATGTACATCTCTAACTCATAGCAAAACCTTCAGGCACTCACAAACACTCTGTTTAGTCTTAACCTGTGTCCAGCTCTAATAAATTTACTTTTATGATCTTCAAAATGCATAGCATTTGTGAAGAAACAAATATAAAAGGAGGTCTGACGCAAAAACATACAGATAACAATGAAAAGTGGCAACTAGAAGCTTGCCAGCAAAAGAGAAAGAAACCATAAAAAGTCTACCCAAGAACTCAGAGCAGTTTGGAACTATCTTGTGTAGAGACAAATGTCAACAGCTCCTGGTAGTAAGACTGAATTACAATTTGTTATAATGAATTAATTATTTCTAATTAATTCAAATTAATATTTCTAATGATGACCAAGAGTCATCAAGATATTATTAAATTATATTAATATGCTGTTTAAGATGCAGAAGTGAGGTTCATGATAAAAAGTTTTGGTTAAATAACACGTTAGTTCTTATCAGACTAAAAAAAAAAAAGCTAATGTTTTCCAGCCTTTTGGAAAATTTGGCCATCAAAAATAATTCATTTTCTAAAGGTTCCAGAGATCTTAAGATTTTACTGTTAAAGTGTTTGCCATGTCCTGACACATTGAAAAAACTGCTGAATAATATAATATCAGTTTGCTTGACATAAGCTTGTTGTCTAGGTTGTTTATCTGAATTCTTCAGAAATTAGATTCATTTTTAAAAAATCATCACCTATTCACTTCATTGTAATGGCATTACAGGTACAGGTCATTTTCTGTTGTTTTCTTTATTATTTCTGGTCTTCATTTGCCTTGTTGTTTTCTCCTTAGGGTCATGTGAAGCTTTCTGACTTTGGCCTCTGCACAGGACTAAAGAAAGCTCATAGGACAGAATTTTATAGGAATTTGAATCACAGTCTTCCCAGTGACTTCAGTAAGTTTCTAAAACCTCATAAGAATTGCTCACAAAGAGTTAACATAAAGTGGTTAAGTTGAGAAAGTCAGTTTCGTTATCTTGTGTAGGTGTACTCATGAAAGAGAAGCATTTTTTTTCCTCAGGTTTTGCTTTCAGTTATGCTGTTTAGATTCTGGAAAGCAATTTGACATAGATGACCTGTTGTGTGAATGTGGGGTTATAAACTCTTGTCTCTGATACTCCCAGGATCAGAGTAACTCAGTGTTACTGCAAAGTAAGGAGGTTAGGTGACCTTTGGGCCATTCCAGCTTTAGTTCCATAACCTATGAATGTATGAGACAAGTGGATTCATAAGAAGTGCCTTTGCCTATCCATTTTTCAGATGACTGGGGAGGATCATGGGCAAAAAGCACGAGGGGAAAATCAGGTCAGTGGCTCCTAGTATTACCAAGCATTGTTCAGTTCAAGTTGCAAGCATTTTATCTTGATAAAGTCAAATCAATAAGCAATATTAAGAAGGAAGGCAAAAAGTTCTTTCAAGGAGCTCAGAAAGTGTTGGAGGAGATAGTATGTGATCCTCAGGTATCAAATAAGTACTTAAAATAAAGACTTATCAAGTGAGTGTATATGTTCCCTTCATACTTTATAATAAAACCTCACTAATTTAATAAAGAAGGGCTGGTAAAAGTGGTTCTGAGTTAATTTTTTTAATGTGATTGTACTTTAGATAAAATAACAATAATAAGTTATAAATAGGTATTCATAAGTAAAAGGCAAGTTAATTTTTAAAATTTGTTTTTGCCACTAAAGTTTATTCCCATACTTCATCATGGTGTACAAATAATAGTAGAACTGAGCAAGTTCCCAGTATACATTTAGTGGTGAGCCAGGCACTGTGCTAAAGTAAGCATTTTAGCATTATCACCTAATTTGATCCTCAAAATAACAACAAATATCGTTAATATTTATATAGTGCTTATTATGTTCCAGGCACTGTGCTAAGTTTTCTATAGTTAGTATCTCATTTAATCCTCACAACAACCCTTGAGAGTAAGTACTGTGATTATTCCTATTTTACACATGAGGAAATTGAGACAAACATAGGTTAAATGAGTTGCCCAGGTAGGCTGACAGATTAAAATTCCTATATGAATCTTAAATGGAAAAAAGCTTTAAGCAAATTTTACCCAGAAGTTTTATTTGTTTTTCTTAATCTTGCTTTCTCTTCCTTAATTTCTTACTTTCTTTTCTCTTTGATGTTTATCTTTTGTTCATTAAATATTTATTAAATGCCTATTATGTGCAGAGCACTGTCTGAGGGGATCAGAATTTAGGTGACTGAGTCCCTGCTCTTTTGAAGCTTATAGCCTAAATTCCTGAAGTTAGATTTTAATGTATCTTTAATTTCAGAGTCTTTAGTTTAGGTTTGTTTGGGTTTTTAAAATAATTTAATTTAGGTCTTCCTTTCCTATAAATGAAACCCTGAAAATTTTCAAAAAGGAAAAGTTATTTAAAATTTTATATTCATTTAGTGTCTCTATATGTAGCTTAGCTGTGTAAATCACATGGCAGGGTTATTGTCCATATGAACTATAGTACAGTAATGAATGCTCATGAAATCTCATATGTTCAGAAACTTTGATGGTATTAACGTTAGATTATCTGTAGACCTGTTACAGATAGATTCCTCCTAACCCCCCCAATTTAGCAATTTATTTATATTCTTGTTCTCTACCTTTGCATGGGTCATAGAAGACAAATTCAGATTAGATGACTTCTTGTCCAAAATATTGTAAAAGGGATTTTTGCTTCTGGTAGGGGCTTGGACAGGTGATCTCTAAGAAATAAAGACTTGGGAAATAGAATTTATTTCTTTTCATAATCTGTCATTCTATGCATCTGAATTATTGAAAATTCTGAATATAGAGAATTTGATTTTCAGAGAACCCTGATTTTATAGTCTGCCACAAAAAAAAAAAAGTAGGATTAGGGTTTAGTTACTGGTGAGTCAAATTAGCAGAACTTTAAAGTACCTCTTAAAAAGAATTTGAAAACTAAAGGTGAGATAAAGCTGTCAGAATCTGGTTTCATGGTAATTTTTTCCTATATCTAGCTTTCCAGAACATGAATTCCAAAAGGAAAGCAGAAACTTGGAAAAGAAATAGACGTCAGCTAGTAAGTAATCTTTGGGACATATTATTTGATGAATTCTGAACAAGCATTGGGAATTCTTTACTTGAGCTGGTGTTCAAAATGAAAAATAAATTCAAGAAGGATTTTGATAAATAATTTATAGATGTTTGGAACTTTGGTGTTTGTGATTGTCTCTTCTTTCCACAGCTCAGAATTAATTGAGAGCTAGAAATTGGCATGAGATGTTATTTACACAGCTTCAGTTATCTCCAAAATAAAAATGTTAGCCTAGTGGCTTTTAAAGTTAAATCTGATCCTCAAAAGCAAAATTTTATAAAGGCTACCTTTCAGTGGTTGCTTGGAAAGGACTGAATTGAAATTAATTTCTAAGTAAATAAATAGCTAAACTTCCTGTCTAATTGTGATTCAGCTATGAATTTAAGGAGAATATATGTCAGAGGCATAATGTGCTAAAGAAGCTCTTTATTACCATAAAGTCTGCTACACAGACAGTGCAGATTAACTGGAAGTTTATTTTACATCTAACAGGATGAGGAAGCCCCTCTTAAAATCTTTTCTTTAAAAAATAGTCTTTTGCTTTAACATCACCTTCATTTCCAAATATATGGACTTTCCAGACCCTTGTAAAGGGAAAATAAGAGTAAGAGAGAAAAGGCAGTTGAACAAAATTAACCAGCACTTATCTGAACATGACTATGTACATTATGGTCTGCATACAGTGGCTCCTCCCCACCATCCATTCGTTACCTTTGCTGAGGATATTTTTTCATCTCTTCCCTGGGACTAGACTTTTTATAATTACACAGCCTTAAGTTTCTGTTTTGTTGTTTTATGTTGTTAGAATTGTTGCCCATGTTGTTTTTCCTTGTTCTGCTTGCTTTACTTTGTATCGGTTCATATAAATCTTCTGTTTATATTTTTCAGTCATTGTTTCTTACAGTATTGTAATTAAAGACCCCAAATTCAACTTTATTCCACTGTGTTAATTTTTAAAATGTGTTCATTCTGAGTTTCATACAAGCAAGGACAATGTATTGTTCAGTTTTTTTATTTTTAGTCCCTTGTAGAGGCCTTTATATATAGTAAGCACTTGTTAAGTGTTTGAGTCATTAAGTACAAATACTAAAATTAGCCTTTGAGATCCATGAAGTATAGCCTAGGAGCCACTTCTAGCTTGCCCAGAAAGATTTTGCAGTTTCCTCTTGCAGAATTAGACAACTCTTAGTACTTAAAAATCTTTTTTTACATGTAAATCAAATCCTTCATGCTATTATTTAGGGCAATGGCACTTTTCTCCCTTCTTAGTTGAAATAGAGAACAGATGGCTAAGATCCTCATAATATCCTGTTTTAGAGCTGAAGCCATGCCACCTGCTAAGTCTTATCAAACCAGGGCATAGAACTTTATCTTTTGACCTTTCCGGTCAAATCCGGCTAGTCTACAAGCTAGGTATAGGCTTTAAGCTAATGTATAACAAGAGACAGTCTAGTAGCCGCAGAATAACTTCCTTTACTCCACTATCATTTTCCCCAGTTGTCTCAAGCTGAGAAAGAGACAGACAGAGACAGAGAGGGAGGAAGGGAGGAGTGTGTGTGTGTGTGTGTGTGTGTGTGTGTGTGTGTGTGTGTGTGTGTCTGTGCGCACATGCACATATATATATGCATTCGTGTGTGTGTGTGTTTGAAATATGAGCATCCCAGGGTGTCTTTTCAACCACTTGGAAGTAGGTGAATATCCTTGCTTATATACTATATATATAGTATATACTTAAGGGATGAAGGAATAAGAATGAAAATGAAAGTTTTCCCAAAGTGATTCCAAAAGTCAAATACATATGTGTCCATTGCTCTCAGTAAACTCATTTCTGTAAAATACGTAAAAGTGGTCAAGCAGAGAAACTCATTTGATTTATATAATCTGAAGCTTTGATATGAATTAACCATACAGACTAGCATATAGCATATGGTTTAGATGACTATAATAAAGGTTAAACTAAAACTATTATGAGTAAGAAGAGAAAGAGAATAAAGTTTTAGAAATTGTGAATGTCAAGATGAAGCAGATCTTTGCATGATAAAAATTGCCAAGCATGTTCTGAGGAAGAAGGATTGCTCAAATAATGGAGGGGAAAGATTTCAAAGTTAGAGACATAGCCTAAAGAAAAGTGAACTCTTAGATGGTGAGTACATCTCCCAATATAAACCTGCTGTTAACTAGCTCTGTAATCATACATTCTACAAGTCTAGTCACCATCTTTACCAAGAGTATTCAGTTGTCTAGTAAAAAGGTTTTATTTTCTAAAGGAATACTTTAATTATATAATGTAAGTCACTAGGGAAAATAGAATTTCATTTACTGTCAACTTTGTTGAAACATATCTATTCTTTAAAACAGAGGACACCTATTCTAGTTTCTCTTATCTGCAGTTGGCATTGCAAATATCTACTTTTCTTACTTAATCTGTAAATATCAAGCCTAAAATTTATGATGAACTTGAAACAAAACAAAGCAATTTTTCCCTTAAATACGCAGATATACTTCTTAGTAGCTTATTGGTACCAACCAATTGTGATTTAGAAAACATGCCTTTCATATGGACAAAACATTTTAAATACAGCATTTAGGTTTTCTAAATAAGTACAGGAGGAGTAAATGCTCAGTCATATCTTAAAATGAAACTTTTAGACATAAATGTTACTACCAAAAGCTAAGCCTTTTGACTTCTAAGAAACTAATAATTTCATAAGATCCAAGATACAGAGTCAGAAGGGACCTCTAAAGCCATCTCCTCCAACCTTATCATTTAGAAATATGGGAGCTGAGATCCAGGGAAGTCAAGGAAGCTGCCCAAGCTCACACAGGTACCACTAAATGTTAGAAGTGGAATTTGAATCCAGATATTCCAACTTCAGAGCTAGTAGTCTTTCCACTCTACTATTTTCTTATCATTACCAAGAATCCTCTGGACTCAGTAAATTACCAGTTTTTAGGCTTATTTGGGAAAATTTCCCTCTCAGTAACAAACCTGAAGTTTAAAAAAATGTACTGGGCAAATAAAAAACTTGATACATGAGGTCCTTTGCTTAGGTTAGGATGACAATGGATGTGTTTACCCTCTGCATTTTCCTCTGACCTTTGATAAATATTTCAGGCCTTCTCCACAGTGGGTACTCCAGATTACATTGCTCCTGAAGTGTTTATGCAAACTGGATACAATAAGCTCTGTGATTGGTGGTCTCTTGGGGTTATCATGTATGAAATGCTCATTGGTAAGTTACATAATATCTGAGAAACTGATTATATCTGACTAAAGAAGATTCCCCAGTGACCTTAGAATCAATTATCTCTTAGGAAAATCTTAGGGGTCCCTTTTGCATATATATCCCTTTTGGCTGCAGTGGTAAAAATTCCTCCTACTGATTTCTCAAATTGAGACAAATCTTGGACTAGTCCCTTGTTCATGTGATTATTCTTAGTGGTTGCTTTTGGACTTCACATTATTTCTCAATCTCTTTTTTCATTCATTTATCTCTCTATTCTTTTCATTCACGTAAGCTTATAAAGCACTTGCTTTCTATGGAGGAATTTAGTGGATATAGTTCCACTTATCCTTTACCTTCATTCATCTTTATATTTATTCATCTCGTTTTCATTTATGAAACTACTATATATATATATTCCCCACCAGTTTTAATTCTGTGTTCGGGGTTGCATACTGAATATATGTGTATATACACAAACATATACACCTGGATAAAGATGAATGTTTCCAGGTGTGGTCTTTTGAGTGATAGTATTTTTCTTTGACTAGGTAGTTATCTGGGTGAGGATATATGTAGATGGAGTAAAATTGTGAAGGAACAATAGGTAGTGGATAAGAACATGCTTATGTGTGCATCATTGTCACGAGTCTTTGGACTGAGAAATGAAGGTCATCTTAAACCCTGGACTTTCTTCCCAGACCTACTTAAGTTCTGTGTTCTATTTCCACATAAGAATGACCTCCCCTTAGTATTGCTTCATTTCTGTTTCAGTAGTTTGGGTTTTTCTCTCCTGGGCTAATTACTTCCTTCTTTCTTTTCTCACCCTAAGGTTTTTGTTTGTTTGTTTGTTTTAATAGCTTTTTATATACAAAACATATACATGGATAATTTTAATATTGAGCCTTAAAAAATTTTCTATTTCAGTTTTTCCTCTCCTTCCCTCCACCCCCTCCCCTAGATGGCAAGTATCCCTTACATGTTAAATATGTTAAAGTATATGTTAAATACAATATACGTATACATATTTATACAGTTATCTTGTTGAACAAGAAAGATCATCACCCTCAATTTTTGATTGGTTTCTCCCTAGCTGCATCAAAGAGGGCAACAACAGCCCTGCTGGTTCAGGAATTCTGAGAAAGTGTGATAGATCAGATTTTTCCATTATCAATGGGAATCTTCTGTGCCATAGCAAGATACAATATTAAGTTTAGTTAAAGTTTGTGATTATTAGCAGTTAGGGAAAGTGATCATAATTAGTCAGTTTGGAAATATCAAACTTTGGACAGACACCCTCATATTCTTTTTCTTTTTCCAGGTTATCCTCCTTTTTGTTCTGAGACTCCTCAAGAAACTTATAAGAAGGTGATGAATTGGAAAGAAACACTTACTTTTCCTCCAGAAGTTCCAATCTCTGAAAAAGCCAAGGATCTTATCTTAAGGTATCCATTAGAGAAAGTTCTTTAGAGTCTTTGGTGCTTAAGAATCAAATTGCAAGTTTAACATTTAATTCATTCTTTTAAAGAAGGAAATGAAAAAAATCATCTCTAATGATAAAGGCAAAAAAAAAAAAATGATAAAGGTATTATGGCATAGTGGATAGAGTGTTACTTTCTAACTCAGGAAGACCTGGGTTTAAATCTTGCCTCTGATATGCACTAGATGTGTGATCTTAGGCATTTCACCCAACAACTCTTTTAAGACCAGAAGTTGCAGAACAGATGCTGATCTGCTTTGATAGGAGAGTTTTTTCATTGGGAGTTCCTTCTACCAATTAAGTCTTAAGTTTAGTTCATAATGAGTGTGTATGTGTGTGTGTGTGTTTTTATGCGTGTGTATGTGTGGGTGCACCTGCATGCATATACCCATACATATACAAATATGTATGTGTATATATGTCTATATATACACATCTATATGTGGAAGAGAAAGAGAATGCATATGAGCTTTATTTTTTAGATTCTGTTGTGAATGGGAACATAGAATTGGAGCACCTGGAGTTGAAGAAATTAAGAGTAATCCCTTTTTTGAAGGAGTTGACTGGGAACATATCAGGTAATACTGTTGAAAACCATTTATGCAATGTGGCTTTTTAGGAAATTTGTTCTTATTTGGAAATTTAACTCACACCATTGCCAAGATATATGCTTGAAGAGATCATCTGAAAAATTTTGGATTTATATTCCTACAAAGAGTGGAAATCTGCCATTCTTGATATCTGTATTCTATATGATTATGTTTAAAGGAGTAACTATGAGTAGATTATTGATTTCCTAGAATAAGGAATCAGACTCAGAAAATATTTCTTACTTAGAGCTAAGTAATCTCGATATTACCCAGTACATAAAGCTCGAGAAATGTTAAACTTATTCAGAAATTGAATTTAAAAATTGAGGTCTATGATTAGGTCAGAGTAATGCAAGTGAGGCATTTGTTAGGCCTAAGACATATTTGGGGAAAAGAAAAAAAAGGAGTAGGAGAGAGAAAAGAAGTAATAAAGATATATATGATTTGAGGCAAGGATAGAGTGTTGTTTACAGAAACATGAGGTGCTTAGGCCTTCAGTGGCTGTTCAGCATTGAACACACTTGGTATTGAATAAATTGAAAAATCAGGCTTTCTTCTACACCTTGGTATTCAAGAATCAGTCCTCCGGGCATTTCTTTCTGTTGCAAGTAGCTCTTGGTTCAGAAGAAGATGAACCAGATCTATGGTTTTCCTTTTCCTTTCCATAGCCTTCTTTTTAGATTTCTCATACCTAGAAGGTGGGCCAGAGGGAGAAGCAAGGTTAAATGCACATTTGCCCCTTATATCCTTTTCTAACTGATAGTAAAAGGGACAGAAATTGTAATATCTAGTGTGGTTTTGGTTTTCATTTACTCTTTCTCTCCTTGCCTTGCCCAATAAACATGAAAAATCCTAATCAGGAGTTATCTGAGAGTTTGTTTTACTTAGGTGGAGCATTTTCATTACCCTTCCTTGATTTTCACAGGTCTAGTGGAAGTGCATGCCATCTATTAGGAGTGCCTTTGTTGTGTACAGACTTTGGTTTCCTAGTTCAAATCCTAAGGTTGACAAGATAAATTGTTCTTATTTAGATCTAAGCAATTCCTGGAGAATTTTTATCAAAGTAATGAAGCTCATTTTGATCATATTGCTCCCTACCATTATAGATACCCTTTCCACATTGCGAGGGTTTGGGATACAGCATCAACCATGATCTGAAAAATCTACCTACCCATTTTGGCTCTTTCTTTGTACCAGAGGAAAATATCTGAATTTTATCTTTATCTTTTATGGAGAGTTTCCAGCACCATATTGTAAAATTTAGAGTAAGGATTTGATTGTAAGCTTTGTGTCATTTCTGGCCATCATGTATATCATCTGTGGCATTCATAAAAGTATCCCAAAATTCTCATTTAATTTCTTATTCTGACCTGTAATATATTGAAACTGATGGAAAAAGTTGCAATGTAGAAGGAATAACTGTACCAATTTTATTATTCTTGATATATATTTTCTTGGCAGAGAGAGGCCTGCTGCAATATCAATTGAGATAAGGAGCATTGATGACACCTCAAACTTCGATGAGTTTCCTGAATCTGATATTCTTAAGCCAACAGGTACCAACGCTCTCTACTTTCCTTTTAGTTTATTTTTCCCAGCAGTTGCCACAGTTTCCCCCCAAATTTGGAATAATAATAATCAAACCATAAGGGTGCAGAGCAAATAACTAAAGTTCTTTTAATCCTTCCTAAGTATTGTTTCCTTCAGCATCAAGCTATATTAGCCCCTGGGTGCAGTGATGCATTGAAGGATATGGAAGGATGAAGATGTGAGTTAGTTCTGAGATATCAAGCACATGACTGAACTTAATCCCAGAGCAACTCAACCAGATTAAAGTGTAGTTGGGAAATAGTTAACAAAATAAGTTAAAATACAACGGAACATAGATAATGTTAATGTGTAGTTTTCTAAGTTTTTGTGCACTTACAGGGATCCTTATATACTGTTTAGCAGCCCTATTTTTTTTTGCGTTTGATAGCTACTGCTTTAGAAAAAAGAAAACTGGACTGAAGGTAAAGCCTAGGATTTGAAGATTGATTGACTCTGCTAACTGCAGATCTTGGGGCCTCTTTTTCCTTATCTGTAAAATAAAGTGGTTAAAACAAATGATCTTCCAGCTTTAAAGCCTATTATTTTTGTGACTGGAAGTGAATAAAACTGTCATATTAATACAACTCAGTCAGCCCCTCTAAAGTCCTGCTCTCAAGGCCTGCTTTGCTTTAAAACTTAATTGTAATGCCAGAAATTAAAAGCAAAAGCTGCCAACTTTATCTTTCATGGGTCATTTTTAGGAGATGATTCTTAAATATAAAAATTTAAATGAGAGCCAAACATAGTGTCTTGCAGGACAACAAAGTAAGGTTTCCCCTTTAGAAATTTTTAAGTTCTTGAGGATACCACATTGTTCAAAGTTGAGGGAGCATCTAGGCAGCAGATGAGTCAACCCCAGTTTCTCTTTTGTTCCAGTGGCAACAAGTAACCATCCAGAGACGGACTACAAGAACAAAGATTGGGTCTTCATCAATTACACTTACAAACGTTTTGAGGGCCTGACAGCACGAGGAGCAATACCTTCCTATATGAAAGCAGGAAAATAGCCAGCAGTGAAGTGGGACCGTTTGGGGGAACATGGTTCTGTGTACAGCCCTGGGGCCTTCTTCTCTCTCACTCATGTGTAAAGACTGTGAGCTTCCAAGAGATTTTACAGAACCTGCTCTATCCTGGTGAACATTGAACCTTCTGAAATGTGACAGGTGGATTTTCTTCTTTTGTGGTATCTGAAGACTCCAACCAAACATTTCTACTGTATCAGCTGTAGACAACTGTCTTGCTTCTTCAGAAGCAAGATGAGCCGGTTTCACACGTACTCAGAAGTTCTTTAGAGTGAAGAAAATTCTGTCATCCAACATGACTGAGCCTGTAGTTCATTCTTGTCCAGTCCCAACCAAGTCCCGTGTCTTTGTGATGTGTCTTTGCCAGGCTTCCTGGTTGTCCTCCCATTGTGGCTAAATAGCCTTGCAGTTCCCAGGAAATCAAGCAATAATGAAAGTGGAGGACACAGTCTGGCTTCTCTGTTGTGTGAAGTGATGGTAATATGTTCCCAGGCCTCATTAGATACCCCTCCCTCATTGCCATTTTTGATGGTATTCTCACTTTTCTTCATGGCTTCCATTTGTGATGATGCACTTTACTTATGGTACTAGGAGAAAGATACATTTAGGCCTTGATTATTCACCTGGCCCCCCTGAACTAAAATAGTCATATTCCATTTTTGAGTTGTTAATAGTGGCTCCCAAGTTGGGTCCGCTAGATAACCAGAAAAGCCATTATGCATTGCCAAGGAGTCCTGGATCATGTGGAAAAAAAATAAGCCCCTACTTCCTCTTCACTGCTGTTTGTGAAAACCCTCAGGCAGGCAGGCCAGCCAGTCACTGACTCATCTCCTCGTCATGCTGCCAATAGGAACCCACTTTCCCTGAAAAAAAAAACCCAGCCCAGCTGGAAGACTTGCAGATTCACAAAGGCCACCCTGGGACTCAACAAGGGAATGGTGCACTAGCCACTGCCATCTCTTGGCTGCTCTGCTTATGCTGACTCCTCCAATCCTTCTGGAAGGAAGTTAAGGAATCAGCTTATTGGAATGGTGCAGAGATACCTTTGTCCTTGTTTGTAGCTGTTTCTTCTCACTTCCTCTGTATTTCTCCTTTCCCAACTTTAGGTAGACTTTTCACTTTGGTACCATGATTGCAAATTGTTTTTCTTTTCAGATGCCTTTCTAAGAGACCCTTCCTCCCTCAAAAAGGGTCTCATGGATTGGATGTAATGTGTCTAAAGGACACTGGGTAATGTCTATAAGCACATTCATCCATATCTGCTATAGGGTACTCTCCATGAGAGACCCTGAAATTAGCACAAAGTGCCTTCTCTTTTACAGCTGCCACCTCTAGAGGAATATTGCTTGATCAGAAAATTGTGGAGGCTTCATATTAATACATTATTTTTTTTTAAACTTTTGATAATTCTTAAAGCATTATTTTGCACCTGTTTGGTAAATTTGCCTGTGCAAGAGGGTCATGGCTGATCTATAGTTGGGAGGCTCATTTCTGTCCATCTTAAAGTTGTGTTTAGATCAGTTTTAAAAGGAAAGTGTGTCAATATAGCCATTCTCAAAAAGGAATGCCCCTGTTCTGTTTGGGGAGCAAGATATAATAATGGTAGCAAATAAAACTGTCCAGATTTCATGTTTGAAAGGAAAAAAGAAAATTAGGAAAGTCTCAACTCCAGATGGAGAAAATATGTTTGGCACTAGGCTTCTTAGTTGCTCAGTAATAGCTTGTTTAGCAGAAAGGGATTCAAAGGGATTTTAACATGTACATTTGTAGTCCTTTGTATTATAAAGTAGTCACTGTAATGTCTTGGATCCACCTTGTTTAGCAGAGTGGTAAATGAAGAGAGAAATACAGGGTATACATCCTGTGTGCTGGACAGTAGGGGGTGGAAGGTTGTGATTTGTTTAGGGAGAAGACACCCACATTTTAACCATTAAAAACTTCTGAATAAATTGTGTGGTAATTGTAGTTTGAATTTGTCATGTGTATTTTTAAATAGATTTGGCCTGCTAGTCAAGGAAGCTATGGGACATTGACAGTTTCTTAAACTTCGTACATTCCACTACACCATTAAGATCTGTAAAGTGAGCTAGAGAGGGAAATAGCAAACCACTGCAGTATCTTTGCCAAGAAAACCTCAAATGAGATCATGAAGAGTTGAATATACCTGTAAAAATTATCTAACAACAGCTCATGTGCTTCCTTTTAAGTTATGGGCTTGTCCTCCTGAAGATTTGACATGTAGTTTACTAATCTATTTTTTACATCAGTGACCACGTCAGGATCAGTGTGAGAAGTGCTGTCAGCCACCGGCCCCTCTCCCTTCTCTTCTTTAAGTAGACATATTTTGCTAGCCTTGAGATCTTGGCAGAAGTAGCTTACACAAGAGAGTTTAGAGCAGTGCTAGAGAAATCTGTCATTTGGCATACCTAATATCTATGAGTCCTGATACTTGTCTTGCCCTAATTGTGAGCTCTTCATATGGCGAGGAGGACCGTGTAAGGGGGAAAGGAAGCAAGAAAGAGTTAGGAAGAAAATCATTCTTGCCCCTTGATCAGGGGTTTTGCTGGTGAAGCCTATGGACCTCTTCTCAGAAGAATGTTTGGTTACTTAAATTCATACCTGAAGGAAATGTTAAAATTTCAGTTAAAGGTGAGTGAAATTACAGATAAAATTTATTTCCCATTCAGATTCATAGACCATTTCCCCTTCACCTTGAAATTCATCCTTAGGCCTTCCAAAGTTTGAAGAAACCCTGCTCTTAATGAATTGTCAAGGTCTTCTTAAAATATTGGCTTGTCTAAACATACTGATTGGGAAACTTAAGCTTCTGAATGAATCCTAATTATAGTGAGACGTTACCCAATATGGTGAAGTAAATTCCACAAACATTTTTTAAATGCCTACGATGGTCTTGGTGCCAAGGAGGATAAAAAATGGCATGCCCTTAGAGCAATTAGTCTCTGCCCTGAGGTTCTCATCTGTGGTTTCCTCCCCAGGACCACCATTTTGGGAAGGACCTCAGTTGTGCTTCACCACACTCTCACCTTGATGCCTTCTTTGTGTCATTCAGCATTTATTTAGTCCCTGCCCTCAAGGAACTCACCATCTAATGGGGAAGACAACATACAAATGCTGTACAAACAAGATATTCACAGGATAAGTTCCTTCAACAGAAAGCACTAGTATTTTTATTTTTAAAAAACCTTTTTATTTTCAAGACATATTCATAAATTTCACCCTTTCAAAACCTTGTGTTTCAAATTTTTTCTCCCTCCCACCTCCTCCCCTAGACAGCAAATAATCCAACATATGTTAAATGTGTAGTTTTTCTATTCATAGTTCCACATCACGCTGCATAAGGAAAATCAGATGAAAAAGGGAAAAAAATTAGAAAAATGCAAACAACAAAAAGTGAAAATGCTATGTTGTGGTCCACACTCAGTCCCCACAGATCTCTCTTGATGCAGATGGCTCTCTTCATCACAAGTCTATTGGCATTGGCCTGAATCACCTCATTATTGAAAAGAGCCACGTGCTTCAGAATTGATTATTGTATGATCTTGTTAAGTACAATGTTGGTTCTACTCACTTCACTTAACATCATTTTATCTAAGTCTCTCCAAGCCTAGAAAGCCCTAGTATTAAGGGTGGGGAAGGAATTTGTGTGCTACATAGCCCCCAGGCAGATACCATTCCTTCCTCCCCTGTGGCCAGCCAGTACTTCCTTATGTTAGGATGAAAAGTTCTTTTGGGCAGTGGCTGTCTTTTTACTTGAATTTGTATTCCCCAGATTTAGCATAGTGCCCGGAACATAATAAGCACTCAACAAATGCATGTATTTGATTTTAGGGGTATATAATTGTATGAATAAACAGGACAAAAATATTTCTGACAAGTGTGCAAGAGGACTGCAAATGAAGCCTTATGAAGCTCTTGGGCTAGGTCTGAGAACCTTCATATTTTACTGAAAAAAAAAATCAAGGCAATGGTTCTCTCTCCCCTCATTACATATTACTTAGATGCCTTTTCTTTAAACACCTTTGCTCCTGTTCCTTCTGTTCTTCAGCAGACTGCTCCCTTGATCTCTTTGGCCTTTGACACTGTCACTCTCTCCTTTATACTCTATTATCTAGGTTTTTTTCTATTTCCTGTTCCCCTATTTGATCTCCCCTCAGCTAGATCTTTGAGTCAGGCCTGCCAAACATTGGCCCTAACCTGGGCCATCTTCTCTCTATATACTATTTCATTTAGTCATGTCATCAGCTCCCATGCATTCAGTTATTTCCATCCTGAACATTCACAAATGTGCTAATCCACCCCCAACCTCTGCTGACCTCCAGTCTTGTATCTCTAGCTGCCTATTAGACATCTTGAACTGGATCTCCCAAAGACATCTTAAATACAACATGTCCAAAACTGAGCTCATGCCCACCCTCCCTCCAACTTATTACTATTGAGGACACCATCATTCCTTCACTCATCCACACCGACCACCATAGTGTCATCTTCAACTCTTTATTCTCATCAAACCCCTTCTTCCCCCATTATTAATCTGTTATCAAATGCTCACATTCTGTCCTTGTAACATCTCTCACATGTTTCTCCTTTTCTCTGACACTGCCACAAGGGTAAGGCAAAGCTATGATGCTTGGACTATTATAATTGCCTGCTGTTTGCTCTACCTGCCACAGGGCCCCCCACTCCAGCCCATCTTCCAATCAACTGTCAAAAGTAATCTTCCTCAAATGCAGGTCCAACACCCTCCACCCCCAATAAACTCTAGTGGCTCTGTCACCTTAAGAATAAATATAAGTTCCTTGGGAATTCAAAGCTTCCATAACCTGTTCCCTTCTTCCCCAATTTCCTAGTCGTCTTCCACATATCTTGAATATGTCTCTCATTTCTTAACTCAGCATTTCCATGTTTGGAATGCTCTCCCTCATCTCCACCTCCTAGCTTCATAGTCTTTCTTTTAAGTCCCTGCTCAAAACTTCTAAAGGAAGCCTTTCCTAATCCCCTTAATTCTAGTATCTTTCCTCTATTGATTATTTCAAATTTATCCTATTTATAGCTTATTTGCACATAGTTGTCTCCCATGAGGCTGAGTTCCTTGGGAGCAAGGCCTGTCTTTTACTTTTGTTCAGCATAGTACCTGGCCCATGGTTGGTGCATAATGTTTATTGATTGGGGCAATCCAGGAGGACTTCTGAGAAGTCTTTTGAATTCAATTTTAAAGGATGAATGGATGAAGGCAGGGATGAAGAAGAACTTTCAGGCATAGGGGTGAAGGAAAACAACGAGAAAAAACCAGCATATGTGGATAATAGTGTATGAAATAATGCTTTTCAAGGAGAGAAGCAGGATTTGAATTCCAGGGAAAGGAGTTTAAACAGTCAAGTAAGAAAGAACTATTGAATGGAGTGGTGATATGATCAGGTTTAGGCAAGAGAAAAAAATAAATGAATATTTGGGAGGTGTATGTGTGTGGGGGGAACAAGCACTTATTAAGTACCTACTATATTCCAGAAAAAGTGTTAAGGAATTTACAAATATGATCTTCAAAACTGTGTAGGGAATATGCTATTGATGAGGATGAGTCAGGGAACCAAAATATGATGAGGCAAAGTCTAGTTTTGGGGGCTCCCGGTATGAGGTTTAGATTTTGGGGTTCCCATTATTAGGGAACCAAATGATAAGGTCTAGATTTAGGAAAATGGGATTAAGGTTTCTGGTGGTCAGAGAGTTAAATGATAAGGACTAGTGGCAGGTTCAGGGAATCAAATGGAGAGGTTTGGCTCCTCTGCACTCCCTTGGGATTCAGGGTAAGGATAGGGAGTTGTAACATGCCCTCCTGGCAGTTACTATTACCAGTCTGTCCTAGGCCCAACAGAGTACCTTTCTTTGACCACTGACCTTTGCAGTGTGATTCGTTTATTTCCCTCCTTAGCTTCAGCCACTGATTTGAACTCTTCCTGTTCTAACTGTTGTAACTTAGCTTTTCTTCTTTATCTCAATATATAATTTAACTCGCAATTCTAGTAACTCTTTTTTAATTGTTTGTCATTCTATTTTCAATTCAACTTCTAGTTGTCGCATTTTATACTCTATACTGTCATACAAACACATTAGCTCTAGGTTGCTCCCTGTCCGAGCTATATTTAATGGGTGTGGGGATAGCCTTCTAGGAGCTTGATTACAAGCTTCCTGCTGTTCTTCAGTGGTGATCTTTGTTAAAAGATCTTCCATCTGGCTCTTTAACCTCTACAATTTATATCAGCATTATGTTCAGCTGTATCCTTGAGCCTGATCCCAGAGTTACCTGGGTCCATATTGCCTCTCTTCCTTCCCTCCTAAGTGGCGTTTCTACCGGATCCAATTCCGAATATTAAATATTAATTTTCAAAACCTGATAATTTCCCTTCTGGCAGCAGAGAGGCTCATCCATTCGGATCCCCTCAATTCCCGGTGGTGATGAGGTTGGTGGCAATAAGACAGTTGTTAAAAATCAGCAAATATCAGCATCATCTCCATTTTACTAAATTGCCTTGGGACACACAGAAGGGCTTCTTAAAAATTTCCCACTTGTGACCTTTTTCACCAGAGAAATTTTTATACAATCAAAGGTATATAATCAAACGTTTACTGATAATAAATCATAATTTCACAACCTTTACATTCAGTTAGGTGATCCCATATAGGGTCATAATCCACAGTTTAAGAACCTTTGATATAGCGAATAAATGTCTGAGATCAGATTTGAACTCAGATTTCCTGGTCCTATGCCAAACTTGAGTCTATTACACTCACTGTTTCTAAGTCACACAGAAAATTTAGAATTACTCCAGTGCTTCTTGTCTACAAATTCTTTCTCATTGTAGTTGTTCAGTGGTTTCCTTTGTGTCCAACCCTTCATCACCTCATTTGAAATTTCTTGGTAGTCACAAATGTTAGATAATCATGCCTCATTTCCCCTTTTAAACTTCCAACTTCAGTTATTTGGGGTGGGGTGTGTGTCTTGAGAATGAAAGTACATAGCAGAGCAGAAGTCCATGAGAAGTATCTGGACCTACTAAGTTTGAGAAGAAAACTTGTTATGGCAGCATAGACCAAGGCTCAAGGCACATATAGGGATTAATGATAAGCTAGCATTTACAAAATGATCTACAAACATGATTTCATTTTTTTTCCACTGGGAAAGGAGGTTCTGATGTGTAGGTAGTTAACATTTCAAGGAAGCCAAATAAATGACCATTAGAGACTTAATTTCATTTTCTCCTAAAAAACAAAAATGAAAACAAAAGAAAAAATACTACTCGGGCACGCAGAAATAACTTTATTATAGAAAAAAGGCATCCTGATTATAGGATCTCATAAACACTGCAGGAAGTGAACAAGTGCAACATTAAAACTAAATACAAAATAAAACAGGGGAAACCAAACCTGAATCCCACCTGTTAATAGAAGATAGCATTTAAAGATAACACTTTCTTGGGGCCCATCCTAATCAGGATATCTTGATCAGCAAAGTTAAATAATTAATTTTTATTTTTTTAACATATAAAAAAAAGGGTTGGCCCTTGATATTGGGGGCTGGGGAGAGAGGTATCTGCCATATTTCTGCTAGTTCCTTTACTGATCTTCCCAGAGTTTTGGCCTGCTTTACATTCTGACCTGGGACAATCTGTCCTTTCTTAATGCAGCCTGATCCCTCTCTCCCCGCTACCACATTAGAATTTGACAGTATGCACACCTGACTGACTGAGCCCAGCTCAGAACTCCTGGGCTCAAATGATCCACCAGCCTCAGCTTTTCTGAGTAGTGTTTGTCACTAATATCACTCCCCTCCAAAATTCTTACGTTTCTGTGACATGATTTCTTTTAAGTAAATTATACTTTTAGGAATGGTTTGATTTAACTCCTACATTTCAATTTAGATTTGTTTGCTCATTCCTAATGGAGAATTCTAGATCAACATGCTAAGAATCCTGTTTGTAAACTGTACCCATTCATTCAGGTCTCTTTCCATTGTGATTTGATACATCCATATCAATCTACATTTCTGTCTTGAGTGAGACTTAAAAGAATTCTTGCTGTTGCATATGAAAGTGTGGAATTCATTATTCCCAACTATCTTGGAGGGTTTAAATAAAAAATTCTCCCTAATTCTCTTCCCTCGGCAGGAACCAAAAATTCAATCACACATAAGGAAACTACTCTTATCCTTTCTTCTTATCAAAATACAACCTGGTAGGATGAGATTTTTCAAACACTGAAGGACACTACCATGAGCCTGTATGAATCTTATGATCCCATGATTAACTGAGAATGGAAGTGTTCACTATTGTAAAATTTCTACTCTATTTACTCTTTCTTATTCTTGCTCCATCCCTATGTTGAAAATATGTCCAAGCTTATGATAATGTAGTAACAAACAGAAGAGAACTACCATTTTTCTTTAAAATTCTCACCTTGACCACCAAGGAAGAAAGATAGTCTTAGTGCAAATAAAACATCTTCTTTGGAAACAATCTGTCTTCAGGTATGATAGAACCTGACTAACTTATTTAGGCACTTAGAAAAGAAATTGAATCAGGTTCTCTCCATTTATGCCAGGAAACAACACACATCTCCTCCAGTCTCAGAGTTCTGCCAATGTTGGGCTTAAAGAGATGCTCTGAAACCAGCACCTATTCATTTACTATCTCTGACATGTCACTATATAGCTTGGAAAGATTTAAAGAGAATTTTTTATGATGACTTTCCGCCCAGGGGATTGTTACTCTGACCCTGAGAATATCCTTTGATATCTCACAATTAACTTGATGAGCCAGGGATTGTTACAATCATTAGCATTTAGTCTAGTGACAAAAGAATATCATTTTCCTCACCCAAATGAACTCCCAGAGTTTCTCAACTATCAAGCCCCTCAACAATGCTTTCCCCACCGGGGATGACACTAAATAAATAACAAACAATAAGAAGAAACTACTATCTCTTGGAAGAAACTCCATCGCAACATCAGTTTTCTCTCATTAGTTTGTGCCAACTTGTTTTAGCTCATGGGTTGCTCCATGGACTAGATAATTGTGCATACTAATATCAATTAGGAAAATAATGAAGCTGGCCCAAGAAAGCTATCCTTCAAATAGTACTGACATATTCCAATAGATTCAATAGTTGTACCTTTAAAAAGACATCAAAGTAGGAGTTCCATTTTTGAGTGTTTGCATTTTATATTAATAACATACAAGCTAAATACTGAGAGGGGATAAACATGTACTTCAACAAGAAAATAAATCTTCATTAATGTCTTAAACTATACAAATAAAGACTGTGGAATCTGAATGGTCTTTGCAATGATGAGTTTGCCTATTCAGAAACACAACGAAAGCACCATTTTTAAGCATGTCTTGATGTGAATTTAGTGCTAATGAGGTCAAAGTTGTAGATTTAATTCTAGGATGTGCCAATCAGTTCCATACAGAGGAAACATGGTTCCTCACACAGGCTGTCACTCTAATGATAGCCAGCTGATTCACAAATCTATGCCATCAATTTAAGAAAAAAAGGAGATGGAGAAGGGCACATGGATGGCTCAGAATCAATCACCTCCACTGGAAAAGCAATTCTGTGTCTATCCTTCCAGTGGTGGCCCAATAATATCTTGAGAAGATGCATTTTGGATTTTGATACCACCAACAATCTGTCACAAAAAGTAGTAAACATAGTTCTATTTAGGAACTCACTGGGTTCAGAAGAGTTACTCTTTTTCTCTGAGACAACTACTGCTACAAAGTGTGCACACTTTGTATACTGTGTACAAAACTACTATTTTCTTGGCTTGGATTACAAAGTAATCGCAAATGAGAGGAGAGTACCTCATTCTGTAGTGTCTTAAAGGAGTTTGAAGGGTGTAAGAGTGTCAAAGTAACATGAATTTTAGAAAGAGATTATGAAGGGCTAAAATTATAGTCAACTTATGACTATCTTACACCAGTGGAATCATGGCAATAAATGCCAGAAAAGTAGCACAGATAACATACAACAGAAGATAACTCCTAACCATTTATATTTAGCTCTGGAATCCCATTTGGTTCCTAGTTACAAAGAAATATAAACAGTCAAGTCCCAATTAATGTAAATAAAGAATCTTCTGGAATGGCATCTATTCAAATTCACATATTTAGAAGTTAAAATTAGGTAAAACAGGGTCATTGGTTCCAGCCCAAGGGAAATATGCAGTGTGAATTTGAATAATTCACTCATTTCAGGAGATTCATTCATTATTTGCACAAATCTAGACTTAGCTGTACTTATAACACTATGCCCTTCTCTATCTCCTGGGTCATAATTATAGTCCAAGACCCACTGTCCAAGTTGCACATCAGAAGAATTTGATCTAGGAGTGTGGTAGTTAGGGAAAGAATGTAGGCTCTGGGTTAGCATGAGGTTAAGTCAACTGACTTTAAAAAAAAAATCAAGCTAATTTTCTCCACCCTGAGCCACTGAAGGTGACACTTGTATTAAAAAAAAAACAAAAAAACCCACAACAAACATTAATACTTTCTTCTCACCTGGCATCTTCTATTACCCTGAGTGAACAGGTGAGAGGCTACTTCCAAAATTGAACGTGCTGTTACTTCCCCACCCACACCAACGTCCGGGGGATAGAATCTGGATAATAAGACCATTTCAGTCACATCCCCAGAAGCTGGAAGGGACTTTGGTATGGGAGTGAGAGTCATCTAAAACTCATGAATGGGGTTGCAGAATTCAAGCCAGAGTCCAAATCCCTGATTGTTTTCCTTTACCTAGCACCAGGACAGGGCTATATCTACTGATTCCTGAGATCCTGGCCTTCTCCATCTCTGGTACTAAACTACAAAGGCATCCTAAAATTCTTTCATTTGAATAATGGAGGCCTCATAAAAAATTCCTGACCATATTTGAGAGCCTCTAGCCATGCCCCCATTCATTCTAGCCACATCCCCAGCATACCTCTGAACTGGGGGCAAAGACAACTCGGGATGTCTGAATTTTTATTTTGACTGGGGAATGAATGAACTATCAGGATGGTTTCATTCACCTTGATTTTCATTCCACAAAGCCCAATCAATTCAGATCCCCATATTTCAAAGTTAAAAGAGCATAAATCCTATTGTTACGCCATTTATACTCTACCAAAAGATATAGTAATGCTATATTTTGTTGGTTTAATTTTTTTTTTTAAAGACAATGTAATTTAAACTCTTGAAGGATTATCTTCTGAAAACTCAAATGTTTTGTAAACAAGGCCTCATTCCTCCTAGACGAGCTGAATTCTGGGTGCATTCTTTAGCAGTCTTCTAATAGTCTTCCATGGGTACTATGTAGCAGAATGGGATGGTGGTCTGGTCCCCTTGCAACTGAGGAAGCTGCCCCAAAAAATGAAGTGTGTACCTGGCAAGGAAAGAGGGAAAAAGAATGGAAAGGAGGGTAGGAAAGTTTCACTATTTGAGGAAATGGGATATTTTAACTTCCTTATCAGCTTTCTCAAGTTATTCCAGGACAGCACCAATCCTGAGGAGCTTCCCATGTGCCCAGGTTCACTACAGAATATTTGGTGATTCAATGATCAATACTCATTATTAATTTCCTCTTAGGGGGCATCAGCTTGCTTCAAAGAATACATCTTAATATTACTGGTGACATGGGGAAGAGTTAGGGAGAAGTATGTCTCATGTTCAGGGTGAGACAAACTTTGAGTGCATCCCAGGAAGAAAAGGACTTTACAGATGTGGTTGGATAAATGGCTGGCCCTAATCCAGAAAGTCATTAGGGGCCATCTGGGAGAGGGGAGCATTTAACCGGTCCAGTTCATCCACTTGTGGAGGGTGGTGCATCAGGTTTTCCTGATCTTCAGAGACATCCTCCTCAGCTGCCACTAGGTTGGTGAGAGATTTGCTTCGGACACATTGAAAATCAACATGGCGGCTCTTTCCCTCCTCCTTTTCCCAAGACATCTGGATAAAGGGGCGTTGCACATAGTTGTATATGACTTCTGACCGGCCACCTGGTCTCCTCTTAATTTTTTCTTTACAAGTGGGATAGCCTGAAAGAGAGATGCAGAATTCCTCATAGGCTTGGCCATTGTTCCCCCTCATATCTCTATCCTCCCCTTATGCTCTACCTCAGACAGCCTCATGTTCACCCTGACTCACAGGGAAGCATGGTTCTTAGACTGGATGGACTCCCTCATCCACCACCACATTTCTCCTTAATTTTCCTGATTCAGTCTTTTGGTTTGAAATGAAGGTTGCACCTACTTGCTCAAATGAATGTTCTATGAGTGAAAAATCTAAATACCCTAAAGGTCTTGCTTCTAATTTACATTTTAAATAAAATGTGTTTACTGTTTACAAAGCAATTTTTTTTTTTTTTTTTAAAGTATCAGGATAGTACTAGAAAGAATGCTGGATTTTGAATCATGGAATCTGAGTTTGAATCCTTACAACAAACTTCTGAGATAAATAATGCAACTGTTATCTAGCCCAGATGGAGGAAATTTGCTTATCTCTTTCTTCATATGTAAAGTATTTTGCAAACTTTCAAGTGTGACATTAATATTATTAATTATTATTACTCTGGAAAGGTTATCTATTTTCAGCTGTTTTAAAACACACACAAAATGGGAGGGGGAAGGGAAGAAAATGGAAATTTTGGCAAGAGAAAAAAGCAACTACTAAAACATAATTAATGAAAATGCTTTTATGTATGACCTCTTTGAGGTACATGGTAGTATGTATGAAGTTGAAGCATTAAGTCAGAATCACAAGAGAATTTTGTTTTTCTTACCTTCAATACCAATTCTGATATTTTTTAGTCCTCGTTCCTTCAGTACAGTTTTTGCAACATCTCGATTCTCAATGTATTTGAAGAATCTGTAGAGCTTGGAGCTATAAAGAACTAGAGAAAGAAAACCAGGGGTTAATCATGAGGAAGTGAGGTTTCTAGAAACATCCTTTCTATCCTGTTCCCATTAAATGCTGAGATTCCAGAGACCCGGGTATCTGTCAGGTTTCTCTTGATAGCCTCTTTGATCTTTCTATTTTATATGACTATGAATCATGAAATACCATATTTCCAAATGAGAGAAATGGCAGGTGATCTAAAAGTCAATGAAGAAGACAGATGGTAGGGATCAGTAGACCGTATTATATTACCAGCATGACTTGAATGCAATTATTTGGATATGATTAAATAACAATAGTGGCATGGAAGACAGAAAGAATATGCATGTCTGGAAAGGAGGTAAGTTTGTCATAGAGCAAGGGATAACAGAGGCAGTCTCAGTGCTTCCCATAGAACCTGGTTTTTTTAAAAAAAATTTATTGATATTTTTTGTTTTTCTAAAATCATTCTCCAAGTATCCACCCCAATTCTTACACAGCTATTCTATTTAGCAAATATTTATTTCTTTTAAATAGTATTTTATTTTACATGAAAAGACAAATTTAACATTTATTTTTATTAAATTTTCAATAGTATTTTATTTTCCCAAATACCTATAAAGATAGTTTTCAACATTCATTTTTGTAAGACTTTATGTTCCAAATTTTTCACTCTCTCCCTTACCGCTTCCCTCCCCAAGACAGCAAGTGATTTGATACAGAATGTTATTTTCATTTATTCCTGTATATTATAATTATTCCTTAAGTACCAGCCAGTGAAATATAAACTCTGTAAATCCAATCTCAACTCTGCACCTTCCCTTGAGCCTAATACAATATTCTATATACAGTAGTTAATGATTGAACAAAATTGACTATAAGAAACTTTCTTACAATAAAAGTTACCCTAAGGTAACAAAGTCCTAAGAGGGCTGCCTCCAGAGATGACACTGTGTTATTGGAAATATTTAAGTAGAGGCTGAATTACCAATTAGAAATGATATTTCATATAGATGGCGCAGCAGATAAGAGTACCAAATTTAGAGACAAAAAGACCTAGACATTTATGATTCTGGGCAAATTAACCTCTCAGCCTCAGTTCCTCATCTGGAAATTAGGCTAAAAGAAGCTCCCTCACAAAGTAAGCCAAGTATCTCAAAGTGAAATAAATAATGTATATAATGCACTTTGTAAACCTTTTATTTCTTTATTTAAATACTCTCTCTCTCTAGCCTATTCCCAATCCACTGAGGAGACAAGAAATGAGGATATGATAATCGTGATATATGTAAAGTCATTTTGCAAACCTTTTAAAAGCATTATGTAGATGCTAGGTAGCACAGTAGATAGAATGCAAGGCCTAGAGTCAGGATGACTCATCTTTGTGAATTTAAATCTGGCCAGCTATGTGACCTTGAACAAGTCACTTAACCCTATTTGCCTCAGTTTCCTCATTTGTCAAATGAAATGGAGAAAAAAAGTGGCAAACACTCCAATATCTTTGCCAAACAAACCCCAAATGGAATCATGAATTGTTAGATAAGACTGAACAACAATAAAATTATTTTTATTCTTAGAATTATAATAAGAATTCTTCTTATGACTATGCAGTATTATGATTATGGGTATGTGAACTAGCAGGCCCATATGATCTCTGATAACCTTAAAATTTTAAATTATGGGATCATGAAATAATCCAGGAAGAAAATGACACGATTATCAATATTAGTGCAATATATGTACAATGGATCTAACATCTTCTTGGTAATATTCTAAGTACCAGAAAAGAAATAGAGATCCTCCAGCCAGAAATCATTATATAATCAACTGAACAAATTAGGCAAAATGTTGAGTTTGGATCTGATTTCTGGTTCACAGGTTGGCTGGGTTCAAATTTCTGCTGTTAGTATTTTAAGACTATTCTAAACTAGTTTAGTTCATCATCCTAACTTTCAGACATTCTCATAATATATGCAGAGCTCCTTATTCAGTGCCATCTCAATCAAATCACCCAACACTATTTTATAGATATAGAAAAAATAACAAAATTCACCTGAAAGAACAAAAGGCCAAGAATATCAAGGGAATCCATGAAATAAAATGTGAAGGACAGTGCCCTACTTGTACCAGATTTCAATCTGAATGATAAAAGTGGTATTTATTTTTTAAAAATCTGATCTTGTTTAAGAAATAGAGTGGTGAATCAGTGGAAAAGATGAAGTATACAATACGTTGTAATAAAGGACCATAGTAATTTTCAATAAACACTAGTTTGATAAATCCAAAAATCCAAGCTTTTAGGACTAAAACTTATGAGCTAACAAAAACTGCTGGGAAAAGTGAAAAAGAGTATGGCAGAAACTAGATATGTACCAAGATACAGTCAAAATGGGTATATGATTTAGACCTAAAGGGTGATAACCATAAGCAAATTTCTTCCTAGGAATGGTTTACTTGACCAATAAGTATACTGATGAATAAGGAAAGAATTTAGGATCAAACGAGATATAGAGAGCATTACTAACTATAAAATGAGGAAAAACTGTGAATTTCTTAGTCTCTGAAACACAATGATCCAAGACAAAGATCCCAAAGGACTTGTGATATAAAATGCTGCCTCCAGAGAAGTTACTGATGGCATCTGAACGTACAATGAAATATATTATTTTTCTTTCTTTTTCTTTCCCTCCCTTCCTTCCTTCCTTCTCTTTTTTTTTCTTATACAAAATAACTAATGTAAATCATTTACACGTATAATTTATGTCAGATTGCTTACCATCTGAGGGAGGGTAGAAGGGAAAATACATAATTTGGAACTGAGAACTACAAAAAAATGTACAATAAATTTAAAAAATTATTTATTTATGTAATTATGATTATGTTTAAAATAGAAATAGAAAAAGAAAATATATGCAGAGCTCCTACTTTGCGAATATTCCTCCCCCATGGGTGGAGGGTGGTCCTCATCCCAGTCTACGGAGTCCTCATCAGTCAGCACAACAATGTGGCATTCCCGCTCCCCTTTCTTGGCACTGCCCACCATGATGGGCAAAATCAACTCCTCGAGGTAGTGATCAAACTGCTTGTGAGCTCCATCATTGGAAAGCTCATGCAACAAAGCACCTGAGGGGAGAAAATGCACATTCAAATCCTCTCTTGCAATCAACACAGCATTGGGTACAGTATATGGCACATTGTAGACACAAAATATTTATTGACTGACTATCTACTCACATTTCTATAAGGAAACAGGCCACAGAATAGGAACTAGCTTCATTTTCTAGAGTGATAGTAGCACCTGCCTCACAGAGTGAAGCTATTATCTCACAAATGAGATAGTTAATATGTATAATATATTTTGTAAACCATTTATATCTTAATTTTTAAACATTTTCTTTTCCAAGTACAATCACACTTATCCATTCCCATGCAATTGGAATATGATACTCCTTATCCACATGGAGTCATTTTGCAAATCATTTTAAAGGGCTACATTAATGCTAGTAATTCTTCTCCTCCTTCCTTGTCTCCTCCTACTCCTTCCCCTTTTCCTCTTTTCCTTCTTCTTCTATATTAGAAGGGATTGAGAAGAAAGTGAGAACAGGAGGCAAGGAATATAGACAACTTTTTCTTAGGAGTTTGTGATGAGGGAGACGAGCATGTCTGTAGACAGTAGGGAACAAGTTAGCAAATAGGGAAGTAGATGAGAGAGAATGCAGATGAAAATGCTGGCAATTTGGCAGAATAGATTGAAGAAGAAAGGATTTAAGAGCTGCCCTTGGCAAGGGGAAGGGTCACTTTTTTTTTTTTTATCAAAGACTGGAGTTGAGGAGAGAATGGGGGGAGTTGTCAAAGGATTCTGAGCTACAGAGACAGCAGGAGGGAATGCATGGTCAAAGACTTTTATTTTCTCAACAAAGTAAAAAAGCAGGGTTTCTGCTAATAATAATAATATAATTTATGTAGAAATTTAAAGTATCATTTCATCTTATGGCCCTACAACCCTGGGAGATAGGTACTATTTTACAGATGAAAAAAATTGTGGCCTTTTGGTGACTTGCCCAGGATTACACAGCTAGTGAATGTCTAAGGCAAAAACTGTATTCAGATCTTCCTGATTGCAGGTCCAATATTCTACCCACAGTGTCACTTAGTTGCCATCTTAGGTGTTGGATTTTGAATGGGTTTAGGAGCTGAGACAATCTGAATAAGAGATAAATAAATAATTATAATAGGTAACATTTATACAGTACTTTTTGGATCATTTCTTTTGATTCTTACAACAACTTTGGGAAATAAGTGCTATTATTCTCCCCATTTTGCTTCTAAGAAAACAGGCAGGCAGAGATTTGTGACTTGCCCAAGATCACATAGTTAGGAGGTGTCTGAAGCTGGACTGGAATAGGAGTCTTCCATATGGGATATGGAACAAGCTTTTTACCATACCACCTAGTTGCTAAGAGAGAAAAGAGGTAGAGGAAGTGGAGGGAGAGAAGAGGACATTTGGAATTGCTGTGGGGAATTAGGCAGAGGAGCAATTAGGAAAGAGTAAGAGCACTGCTGTGCTGTAGTAAGGAACCAATTGAGATGAGCTAACAAATATGGCTGAGTTAACAAAAATTGGTTCCCCCAATATGGTTGCATGACTTTCAGCAGGACATAAGTATGACTGAAGGAAATAGATAGTGGGAGTAATCTATACAATAGTCCAATCTAAAGATCACCTGGTTACTTAACACCCTCTGAGAATCATTTCATTAATGATCCCTCTGGAGAATGGTACCAATCTTAATTTCAGGGGAAAGTGTCCCTAGGAATAGATGCCCAGGGGAAGAGTCAAATGAACCATGGAGAAATGAAGAGACTTCCCTAGGGTCAGTACCAAACCCAGCAGAAAATTAAGAGTTCTAGGGGTCATTCCATCAGTATCATATGCATGCTTCTCCATGTTAATAACATTAATTAGCTTCATATATGATATACTTGACCTCCTTCCTACTCCATCCCAAACAATTTCAACTTGTAAGTCCCTTCTCTCCTACCATCCTACTGAATTTTTCATTTCTAATGTAACCAATTAAGGAAATATTAGCAAATCCTGACAACACTTCATAGAAATTATTAATTACCTTCTTTTTATGGCTAGATAGTCCAGAGGTGAGGTCACATGCTGATTCATTATTTTCAAACTTCCTGGCTCCTGTTTATTCTAATACCCACAATAACTTATTGAGTGGCAAAACAAACCGTTGTGGGAATCTGCCAACACCAAGTTTGATATGGAAGACTCAGTCCATTTCAAATAAGAACAGGGTAAACTTAATTGGTAACTGGCAGATAGGTAGATGGCAAGTAGATGTCTACTGGACTTGTATCTGGAAGACCTAGATTCAAAGCTTAACTCTATTCTTTATGATCTCTAGGCAGCTAAATGATGCAATGAAGAGAGCACTGGATTTAGAGTTGGAAAGATCTGAGTTCATCCTTAATCTAGCCCAAGGATCACTTGGCATTCACTCTTACATACCACCTTCCAACTACTCAAATTGAGCTTCCAACACTTATTAGCAATATAATCCCAGACATTTAACTTCTGCATTGAGTTTCTTCAAATATAAAATGGAGAAAACAACAGCACCTACTTCTCAGTGTGAGGATCAAATTAGATAATATTAATAAAGTGCTGAGTAGAGTGCCCAGCCCATTGCTGTTGAGGTTCAGTCATTTCAATCATGCCTTATTCTTCATGGCTCCATTTACAGTTTTTTTTTGGCAAAGATAATGGATTGGTTTGCTGTTTCCTCCTTCAGGTCATTTTCCAGATAGGCAAGTAGAACTTAAAAGATTTGACCAGGATCACACAGATAGTGTCTGAGGCTAGATTTGAACTTAGGAAGATGAATCTTCCTGACTTCAGCTCAGTGCTCTATCCAATGCACCACCTAATTACCCTGTGTAAATCCTAGGTAGCTAATAATTTCTTTGGTACTTACTCAGATCTTGACACTTGATGGTATTGAAGTCAAAGTTAATACAGAGATAATCACAGGTGTCTCTAAGGTCAGGGATGGAAATTCCATCAGGACAGTTAATGATTCCAGTTTTATAATAATCCTGAAAACAGATGGGGGAGGGGGAAATGTAGTCAGAGAAAATAGGAAATAACTCCCCTTTTCACAATTCATACCCAAATCAATAACTCAGATTAGGTAATGCTCAAATGGATTTGTAAAGTGGAAAAATCGCAAAAGGCTGTTGGCCTGGCTGTTTAATCAGGTTGGGGAGAGGGGACATATAGACCAAGGGGTTGAAAGTGAGGATAAAAAACTCTAAGAAGTTGAATCTTGAACTGAAACCCTACAGGATTACTACTGAACTAGACTGAAGCAGACCCTCGTAGTGGTCAACTCAGCAGTTTCTGAGAAGGAAGAAACAGGGCAGGCTCCTTACCAGCACTGTTCGAAACACAGTGGCGCTGATCCCTTCAGCAATTTCAAATTCTCCTTTTTCATTGGGCCGGGTAAAATTATATTCTCTTCCTGGTCCAAACATCCTAAAAGACAACATTATTAATGTTCCCAGTATCACAAAGATGATCCCTTTCTTCTTGACTCCATTCTCTGACCCCATTATTCCCTAGCCAGACATCAGGGAGCTCTAGGTCAGTCTTTCAGAGAACAAGGGGAAGAACTGACACACCATGGCTAATGGCTAATTGCTTCAAGAGCTTGCCTTATGAGAACAAAGGGAATGATACAGAACGAGCCAGCATGGGGGGAGCCCCAGGAAATGACATACGCAGAGAAATTCTTCAGGATGCGAAGTTTGCCTTCTCTGTCCTTGATTCTACAAAAAAATCTAGTGCCCCTGTGCAGTAATTCAGGCCTTGTTCTATAGCAAGCCCTGCTTAGCATATTCTCTGGTCTTAATCTTTCCTTCTATGTCCAACAAAAGTTACACATCTCCTGACTTTTTCTAAGGGGTCCTCTTCTCTGCTTTTCTAAGGAGGCAAATGGCTAATGTAATCAAAGGATCATAACGATTTAGAACTAGAGAGAACACCCTGGACAATTTATAGCATTTATATAATATTATAAAGTTTGCCTAAGGCTTTACATATCTCATTTAATATGCACAGCGACCTGGGAGGTAGATGCTATTATTATCCCCATTTTACAGAGGAGAAAACTGAGGCAGAGATTAAATGACTTGCCCAGGGTCACAAAATTAGCAAGTTTCTGAGGTTGGATATGAACTTGGGTCTGTCCAATTTCAAGTCCAATCCTTTTATTTTATGGAGGAGGAAACTGAGGCACAGAGAGATGAAATGATCCAATCATGATACTAACGCTACAGTAGCTAGGAGACACCATAGTACATAGAGCAACGGATCTGGGGTCAGGAAGAGCTGAGTTCAAATGTGGCCCCAGACCCTCCCTAGCTTTGTGACCCTGGACACGTTATTTTACCCTGCTTGCCTCAGTTTCTTCATCTGTAAAATGAGCAGGAGAAGGAAATGGCAAACCTCTCTGGTATTTCTGCCAGGAAACCCTCAAATAGAGTCACAACATGTCAGATACAATTGATTGAATAACAAAACCATTATCTCTAAGTTAATTTGCTCTTTTCGTAATATTGCTGTTGTATTAAAGAGAGAGGGCTAGAACCCCTTCTCTCCTGTCATGGACATTTTAGTGGTCATCTTCTGGAGGTCCCGCTACCAATTTGCGGTTTGAGAACCCCAAAGAATGGCTTTGTGTAAATTCCAGGTCAGGTAGTGCCAGGGCAAGGCGGGAAGACATACTTGGCAAACAGATGGGCAGGCAGGGGCCAGCAATTGCAAAAGCTGCATGGCTGAACTTGGACCAGCCTTGCTCTCACGGAGATCCAGGAATAGCAGGAAAGCCTGGCCATTCACTTACATTCCTCCTGCCCCTGTCTCTTCCTCTCAAGTGCCTCAATATTCCCAGATCCTTTCTTTCTATTATTTCCATGATACTTCTCGGCATGGGCTGGGAGAGGTGGGGACCCAAATTCTAAGTACAGAGAGGATGAGCTGGTCCCATTTGTTTCTTTCCCTTAATTCATGAATCATATCCATCTCCCACCAATAACGTAGAAGGGAGTGGCGTGATCTAGTTGTTACAAGTTGTTAGCATTCATGCCCAGGCAGGCTGCATTTTGAAGGTCAGAAGTAACACAATCCCTGAATCATATGCTTTCCAAATCACTGGATTGATCCCCCCCTTCGATGTTTTCTAAGAATGCTGGTAGGGCTCTCCTGGAAAGCTCTTGAAGGACTCCAGCTGAGGCACTCATTAGAAGGGTAATAATGCCAGACCTTCTCCCTGTGGTTCTTTGAGGTTTTTTTTTTTTCCCCCGAACCCATTTGGTAGCATTAGCATATGTGTGTGTGTGTGTGTGTGTGTGTGTGTGTGTGTGTGTGTGTGTGTGTGTGTGTGTGTATGTCTAAGGATGAATTTGAATTTGGATCTTCTCAACTCCAGGTGCAGCATGCTATCCCCTGTGCCACTTAGCTGTCAGTGAAATTTGCTGTTCAGTCACTGTAGCCAACTGGGGTTTTCTTGGCAAAGATGCTGGAGTGGTTAGCCATTTCTTTCTCCAATTCATTTTACAGATGAGGAAACTGAGGCAAGCTCAACTGGGGGATGAGTGATTTGCCCAGGTCACAAAGTGTCTGAAGCTAGATTGGAACTCGGGAAAGTGAGTTTTCCCGACTCCAGATGCACACTGTTCTACCTAGCTGCCTCAAATCCTCATGTATAAGTATATGTTACTCCTCTGCTCAAAAAAATTTTCAGTGGCTCCATCTAACTTACAAAGTAAGCTAGGTGGTACAGTGGATAGCATGCTAGACCTAGAGTTGAGAAGATCCAAGTTCAAATTCAGCCTCAGACACATATGTACACACCTATATGTTTACTTCACATACATGTATACATACTATGTGACCTAATTCCAAGACATATCAAAATAGAACCATTCCTGTGTAGGGCTGAGATTTAAGGATGTCAGAAGAACTATATGGCCACTTTGTCAGAGGAGCTATCAGCAGGAAAACTAGAGTCCCTGAGGATTCTGGTCATAGATAAGCAGAGAAGGAAGTCCACAAATCAGCTGCAAATTCTTCCGCAATTTGACACCCTCCTCACTTTTTCAGCCTTACCTCATATTATTCTTCTCATGTACTCTATACTCTATTAGTATTAGACAAATCCCCTTCCCTTGCACCCCTCCTCCAAGTATGCCTTGTGTGTTCATGGCTTTACATACATTGTTTTTCATATCTGGAATAACCTCCCTTCTCTCAGAGAGTTTTGGAATCCCTACTCTACGCCCAGACTCTCCTAATTGACAAGTGCATTAGTGCAAACCCATGTGCCCCCTCTATCTTGACAGCCCCCAACTTATTTCTCATCCCACCTATATCATTTCCTTGCCATCTGCTTTATCACCTTTTCCACCTGTTCCTCCAATCAATACTGCCATTGTTACTGGAAATACAGTGTCAATCAACTCATCCAGATTCCCAGTCAACATTCCTACAACTTCCCCAACCAAATCACAATTTCCCTATTTATGTTATATGCCTTGATTAGTGAAAGTCAATCAATAACTCAATCATTCTGTCCCCACCTAAAGTGGCTGGCTTAATCAGATGAGAACACCTCTATTGAATCAATTCAGGTTATGGACAACCTGCAAGTCACGAGATGAAATGCAGAAATGCCCCGCAAAAGGACTCAGTTGGAACACAAACATTTCAATTTTAGTGTCATGTAGAGGAAGGCAATTCTAGCCAAGCCACCAATAAGAAATTGCCTCAAGGGATAATGATGAAAGTCTGTCTTCCTACTTCTCTTTCTCCCAAGTTTGAAACTTTCAAAAGGTCAAAGGCAGGGGTTCTCAAACTATGGCCCACGGGCCAGATGAGGCCCACTGAGGACGTTTATGCGGCCCACTGGGTTATGGCAAATGGGCTGAGGGGCAGAGACAGAGTGTGAGTTTTTGTTTTGTCCTACCCTCCAACAGTCTGAGGGACAGAGAACTGGCCCCTATTTTAAAAGTCTGAGGACCACTGGTCAAAGGATTTAGACTCGTCAGTTTCCTAAGCAATAATCCCAGGAACATCAGTGACTGATGACAATGTCTATGTTGCATTGGGAACAGGGGACAAACTAGACAGTCAAGAAAGGCAGCTTCAGATCTTTGCAGGGAGCCCAGCAAACAATTATACCACATCTAAGGAGAATACCCTGAGGATTTTGGCAAAAGAATGAGGAACTGTGAATTATCTCTTTTGCCAATATGGACCAAACTTAAATCCACTTCCCCTTGGTTTCTATGTGTACTTGTGGGAGAATGCCATAGACTTTGGAGGGGAATGTTTCATACCAACTGTTCTTAATAAACCAACTTAGATAATGCCCATTTCTAAAAATGAATTAAATCTGGCTAATTCATATCAATGGATGACTAATGCAGGAAGCACACTGGTGAGGACTTGTGAGTTACAATATTAGAGAGCCATCTTCCCCAAATCTAAAGGTCCCATAAAACCCTGAAGAGAGACGAGGCAGCCTTATTTTCAGAACTTAGCCCAGGGGAAGTACATGTTAGGGAGAGTAGATCCAGAGTAAATGCTACATTAAAATATAAACTCCATGAGAATAAAGGGCTACCTCAATTTTGTAATTTGCCCTTCTTCTATTCCAGTATTCAGCATAGGGCTCCATACAAAATAAATACTTGATAATGCTTGGTGTTTTTTTTTCCCCTATGAATTCATACTTAGTTATTCTTTCCCATCTTTTAAAGCTTAATTTACCAACAATTCACCTTCACCAACAATTATCTTCCCAGTTGTCTAGTGGGTAAAGACCTTTTTTTTTCTCAGCAATTTGTTAAGACTATGTGCTTTTAATAAACTGCACCAAGATGGGGTCTAATCATTCTATCACCCCTGAGTACAGTACAGTGCTCTGCATACAGAATGGGTCAATAATAAACACCACATTCTAGAGAGATATTAATTGCCTATAGGATCTCTTGATCTTGTAGGACATGAGCTCTGAATAATTTTTAATAAATAATAAGAGTCTTATTCCCTTATCTATTCTAACTCTTTAAAAAATCACAGATTTATAGAATTTTCAAGTTGAAAGAGTTCACAGGATCTAATTTCTTCATTCACAGATGAGGAAACTTGGGTTAAGACAAGCCTTGGAAATAGCTTTTTCCAAGATTACACTGCTAATAAGAGCCAGAATAAAAAGCTAGGGGGATTCTAATCCTGAGCCAATGTCTTCTTCTTAATTAATTCTACTTAGTCTTTGTTTCAATAAAATGTCACATTTTAAGTCAGTTGGCTAGAATTCTGAGTAAACCAATCAATCAATCAATATTTATTAAGTGCCTAATAATGTGCTGGGTACTATGCTAAGCACTAGGGATACAAAAAGAGGCAAAAATCAGTCTCTGTCCTCAAAGAATTCACAATCTAACAGGGAAGAAAACCTCAGGACTATTATGTCCCCAACAAAAAGATTCTAACCCATTAAGCTAGCCAGCCATTTTATCAGCAGACTTTAATCCAGTATCTTCAACATAGAGAAGATCTAATTCAGTTCCAATTGATCAATGATGGACAGAATCAGCTACACCCAGAGAAGGAACACTAGGAAATGAGTGTAAACTGTTTACATTTTTTGTTTTTCTTCCCAGGTTATTTTTACCTTCCGAATCCAATTCTTCCTTTGCAACAACACCAACAACCACAAAAATTCGGATATATTGCATTTAGGATATACTATAACATATTTAATATGTATGGGAATGCCTGCCATCTAGGGGAGGGAGTGGAGGGAAGGAGGGGAAAATTTGGAACAGAAGGGAGTACAAGAGGTAATGTAAAAAATTACCTATGCATATGTACTGTCAAAAAATGTTATAATTATAAAATTAATAAAAAAAAATTAATCCAGTCCTAGGCTCACAGTGTTACTGGCAGATGTCACATTCACACTAGGGCTGTACCATCAAGAGTATATTTTGGTAATACTTTCATTGGCATATATGCTTAAAATGGTTGGAATGCTTTGTGGTATGCACTGTGCCAATGAAAAACACATTTTAGCCAACACAGAGGGAGTAACTTGAACCTAAAGAAATATTTTTATATTCTAGCTTTGTTCTGTTTCAAAAGTTTAAGGAAATATTTAAATTTGCTCCATGTTTAAACTGATTCATTTATTAAAACAAAAAAATTAAATATCTGGGTTCAGTTTACAAAAAAATTATCCGTCCCCTATTATGATTAGCTGACAGAGGAGACACAAAACTTAAATGAGACATAGAGATATAGTAATAGTTTAGCTACTAAAGTTAAGCTTTAACAGTGTAACTGCAATAGGATTTGTGATATCCTATATAGTAACATCAAAGAGATAATCTGTAGTTTTAAATATAATATAAACTTTTAGGATGCTGTGTATAAGAACATTAACACAATATAAACATGTGATTGTGCATGAAATTAAAAACTTTTCTCCACCATTGGGGAGACACACTTGTTATTTTTCTAGTCATGGAACTGAATCAAAGCTGTGTGTCATCACTCAATTCTTGTGACCAAAGGCACCTGTTTATTTACAAGACTACTGTCCAGGACTGGGATTATCACCTACAATTGCAACATGTTATAATAAAAAGTATACAGAATGAGAAGACCTCTGTTCTAATCCTGGCTCTGATATGAATTAAGGATGGCTTTTGGAGAATTACTTCTTCTCTGTAAATATGTTTATTCATTTATAAAATTAAAGCACTGAATTTGGTAATCTCTAAATTTGCTTTTAGCACTAAACTTCTTTTTTTTCCCTTTACAATCTAGGAATTATATTTAATAATGAAACGCATGAAAAAAGAGTACTGAAATTTTGGGCAATTTTGAAAATGAAATGTTCCAACTTAGACCAGAATTTTTAAAATTCATTTTTTAGTTTAATATCGTGAACCCAACTAATAGACCTGTTGCCTCAAAATAATTCAGGTGTTTAGCACTAAATCTTCTAATGCTTTGTTATAGTTCTTAGCTTTTCTGAGTTTTAGGTCCTTTTTGCATTGGAAAAGCATATAAACCCTTTCTGAGTATACTATTTTCAAATGCATGAAATACACAGAATAACAGAGAAAACCAATTACACAAACATATGTAAAATGTATGGGATTGCCTGTCGTCGGGGGGAGTGTGTGGAGGGACAATTTGGAAAAATGAATACAAGGGATAATATTATAAAAATTTAAAAAAAAAACCAGTTACATAAAATATAGTTATCAAGATGTTAAAAAAAAGTTCATAGATGCTCTAACCATCAAGGCTAATCAGACCCCCAAATTATGACTATAACTGAAAACAGAGAACTAAGGCAGGTGTGGGGACATTTTTTCTAAATTTTTTTTTCAGAATGTAGTATGAAGGAGAATATCAATGAAAAAAAGAAAAAAGTTATTTCTTCAAGAGGTAAGGTGGGGGGTTATATCTAGAAAAGGATGTAGTATAAAAATGTAAACATTTTAAAAAATAAGATAAAAGCTGTAGTGCAAGAGAGCAAACAGGGAAGGGGACAAATTTATGGGAAGTGTTCTT